>NC_134879.1:45028657-45081157 GCF_041734735.1 Babylonia areolata | reverse complement strand
TGGGGGCGCTAAACGTTTGGGATTGACATACCGTATGACTAAATCACCAATAAGCAACATCATCGCTGTCTTGGGAACAGGCATATGGGACAGGAGAATTCCAAGTGGGGGATGGTTTCCGGACTGCAGAAATTTCGCTGTGACTTACTGCTGGAAGCAATGCCGAGTCAGCGAGTACAGAAAAAGCATTTGCAGTTGAAACACTGCACAACACCATCACTCCAGTCGTTTAGAACAGGGGCGAGGGAGCTGACATAAATTATGTGTTCTGACTATCTTGAACAGAAGACAGTTTGGGATCTGGGTGTGACACGTGCCGACTATTTGACTCTACAGCACATTCTATAGAGGAGGAGATATTTGAAGCAGCAGACTGACAATCACTGTCACAGGGAATGGCAGGGAACATGATCTTGTTCTGTTCGTGTTTCAACACCTGTCCTGATGGTATTGTCACACACTGTGTCTGATATGGTATGTAATTCAGCACATTATTCTCGATTAATTCGATATGAACATGGACCATTGAAATGTTGTCCACACACACACACACACACACACACACACACGCACAGATACAGTTTAGAAGATAAACTCAACACGTGGTTCCGGCTCTTCAAGTTTATATCGAAATGAGCAGGGGCCATTGTTCACACACACACATGCACACCGACACACACGCACACACACACACACACACACACAGAGTCCTCCGAGAGGGAGGGAGATTCAGAAGATGCATTGTTGTCAGTGCACAATTTGAACATATAGACATGCGCACGCGCACGCGCGCGCATACACACACACACACACACACACACACACACATACACACACAGAGTTTGTCTGTCTCTGTCTGTTTGTCTGTCTCTGTATCTGTGTGTGTGTGTGTGTGTGTGTGTGTGTGTGTGTGTGTGTGGAGCCGGTGATTTGCATTCGCGATCTCCAGAATGTAAGCCTGAAAAAAATATATTCAGCCATTTGATCTCCCCATGCAGGCATCGAGCCAAAGAATTGAATCTACTCCTATTGAAGAACAGCTGACAGCTGTCTTTCGAAAGCCGGTGCACAGTTAAGCTGTTGCATTGGTAGGGACCGAAAACAAAGTGCATGTCATGCCCCAGTAGCCAACTTGGAAACAATGAGGAGGTAAAGTCGTGTTATTCCAGCTGAAAAGGCTTGCCCTCTCCCTCTGTCTCTGACTCTCTGTCGCTGTCTCTGTCTCTCTGTCGCTGTCTCTGTCTGTCTGTCTGTCTCTCTTTCTCTCTCCCTCTCTCTCTCTCTCTGTGTCTCTCTCTGTGTTGTGATGTTGCTGTTTTCAGCCGTAATCAGTTGCGTGCTGTCCTCCCATCCCAGGATGAAAGGGTTCTGTTTATAGTTTAACACTGAGGTCTACAAACGATAGGTACTACTGATCAGTGGTATAAGTGTCTGTGTGTGTGTGTGTGTGTGTGTGTGTGTGTGTGTGTGCGCCGTGTGTGCGTGTGTGTGTGTGTGTGTGTGTGTTTCTTGTGTCTGTGTCTGAATCTGTGTAGTGTGTGTGCGTGCGCACGTGTGCCGTACAGTATGTGCAGAGCTTGCGTTCATGTGAGTGTGTGCGCGTGCGTGTGCGCCATGAGCGCGCTTGTATCTCTCTCTCTCTCTCTCTCTCTCTCTCATATATATATATATATATATATATATAGAGAGAGAGAGAGAGAGAGAGAGAGAGAGAGAGAGAGAGAGAGCCCATGCAGAGAGAGTGCATATGTCAACTGCTGTGTGTGGTTCGTCCGTCGGGTTCGACGAGGACCATCTCATCCTCCTGAGGGGAGGACTGGGGGGGGCGGGGCTATGTGGGTGCGCAGATGACTGGTCAGGCCAATCCGCGCCCGGAAGGTTCTGACGCAGTGTGGACAGGGGATGGTGGCCGGCTGTCGGGGACTTGCTGGCACTGCTTTTCCTCAGTGGCCTGTCTGCGTTGCTCTGCTGCAGCGATTCTGTTGGCCTCACAGGATTTGGCACCTTTGTGGACAGCTGAACGCCACTTTGGTCTGTCTATTGCTTTTAGCTTCCACGTGTCGTGGCTGATGTTGAAGGCCTTCAGAGAAGCTTTCAGAGTGTCTTCAGTTGAAGCGCTTCTTTTGGCCTCCATGGGAGCGCTTGCCATGTTGAAGTTCGCCGTACAACAGTTTCTTGGGGAGCCGGTGGTCTAGCATGCGAACTACATGGATGCCCAGCGCAGCTGCGCCTGAATCATGATGGTGTAGATGCTGGGCAAGTTTGTACGAGTGAGCACCTCTGTGTCAGGGATCTTCTCTTGCCACTTTATGCCGAGAAGTTTTCTGAGGCTGATGGTGTGGAAGTGGTTCAGCTTTTTGGCGTGGCGTTTGTAGACCGTCCATGATTCACATCCATAGAGCAGTGTGGTGAGAACTATGGCCTTGTATACTTTGAGCTTCGTCTCCAGGGTGATGCCTCTCCTGTTCCAAACATTCTTATGGAGTCTGCCGAAGGCAGCGCTGGCTTTGGCGAGTCCAGTGGCATTCACCTCGTCGTCGATGACAACTGTGCGACAGAGTGTACTGCCCAGGTATGTGAACTTGTCCACCGCGTTCAGCTGTTGCCCGTTGATGAAGATGTTTGGTTCAACGTAAGGCTTTCCTGGAGCTGGCTGGTGCATCACCTCAGTCTTCTTTGTGCTGACTGTGAGGCCAAAGTTGTCACAGGCAGCAGAGAGCTTGTCGACGCTGTGTTGCATGTCAGCTTCGGAGGCAGCGTTGAGAGCGCAGTCATCAGCAAACAGGAAGTCGTTGACGGTGTCTGTCCTCACCTTGGTTTTTGCTTGGAGCCTCCTGAGGTTGAAGAGTGAGCCATCTGTGCGGTACCTGATGCCAATGCCTACGTCAGCGTCTCTGAAGGCATCTGTCAGCATGGCTGAAAACATGAGACTGAACAGGGTGGGGGCAAGAACACACCCTTGCTTGACTCTGTTGGAGACAGGGAATAGTTCTGAAGTCTGTCCGTTGTCTTGGACTCGGGCCAGCATCCCATCGTGTAGTTGCCGTATGATGGTGATGAACTTTCTGGGACATCCGTACTTCGCCATGATTCTCCAAAGGCCATGTCTGCTAACAGTATCGAAGGCCTTGGTCAGATCGACATAGGTGGAGTAAAGGTCGGCGTTCTGTTCCTGACACTTCTCCTGGAGCTGCCTGGCAGCAAACACCATGTCGATAGTCCCACGTTCTTTCCGGAAGCCACACTGGCTCTCTGGTAGGAGACCTTGCTCATGAGGTGCGCTATGAGACAGTTGAGTAGCACTCTGGCCAGAGTCTTGCCTGCAACGGACAGCAGGGATATTCCACGATGGTTGTCGCAGGCCTGACGATTTCCTTTGCGCTTGTACAGGTGTATGATGGAAGCGTCTTTGAAGACCTGTGGAATTGCCTCATGCTTCCAGATGAGCTGGAACAGCTGATGAAGCTTCTCAGTCAGCGCCATACCACCTTCTTTGTAGACCTCAGCTGGAATGGAGTCTGAGCCAGGGGCTTTGCCATTGGATAGCAGACGGACAGCTTTCTGGGTCTCCTCCAAAGTTGGAATGGCATCCAACAACTCACTGACTGACACATGGGGAAGTCGGTCGATGGCTTCATCATTGAAGGTAGAAGGACGGTTCAGTACACTGTCAAAGTGTTCAGCCCATCTTTCAAGGATCCCGTCCTTGTCAGTGATTAGGGTAGAACCATCAGCACTGAGTAGTGGAGCAGATCCGGAGGTGGTGGGACCGTTGACTTCTTTCAGGCCGTTATAGAAGTTCTTCATGTCGTTCCTGTCTGCAAAGCCCTGGATCTCATCAGCTTTGTTGCTCAACCAGGAATCCTGCATCTGCCGCAGCTTCAGCTGGATGGTGCTGCGTGCGCTCTTCAGTATGTCTTTCTTTGACTGTGATTTGGGATCTTCAATGTGGGCTCTGTAGGCTTGGCGTTTGTCTTCCAGCAGCTGCTTGATCTCAGTGCAGTTCTCATCAAACCAGTCTTTGTGCTTCCTGGCAGAAGGCCCCAGGCACTCCATGGCAGTGTTGTACACTGTCTCATGCAGTGCGCCCCATGCTGCCTCCACATTCTGGTTGTCCAGCACTGTGGACTCAAGGCGTTCCTCCAGGGTGTCAGCAAAGCTCTGCTTGATGTTGCCTAGCTCCAGCTTGTTGACATTCATGCGTTTGGGTGCTTTCATGCCCTGAGGCCGTCTCTTGGGCTGGATGCGGAGGTTGAGTTTGGAGACGATAAGGCGGTGGTCTGTCCAGCACTCGGCGCCGCACATGGCCCTCGTGACTCGTACGTCCTGCCTATCCTTCTTCCTGACGATGACAAAGTCGATGAGATGCCAATGCCCAGAGCGAGGATGCATCCATGACGTCCTGTTACGGGTAGGGAGGCAGAAGACGGTGTTTGTGATAAGAAGGTCGCGCTCAGCACATGTCTGGAGAAGTAGTTGACCATTGCTATTACAGTTACCAACCCCATGCTTCCCAATCACGCCTTCCCAGGAGGTGCTGTCACAGCCAACTCTCGCGTTAAAGTCACCAAGAATGATGAGCTTGTCTGCGTTGGGAACAGTGGTGATGACAGCGTTCAGGTCCTCGTAGAACTTGTCCTTGATCTCATCCGGATTGGTCATGGTGGGCGCGTAGGCGCTGATAATGGTGGTAAACTTCTTCCCGTTGCATAAAGGGAGTTTCATTGTCATCAGGCGATCGTTCACTCCTTTCGGGGGACCAGCCAGCTTGCCAACGAGAGCTGTCTTCACTGCAAAGCCAGCTCCAGCCTCACGTCTCTCCTCAGGTCCGCGACCACTCCAAACGAAGGTATAGCCTGCGCCTTGCTCACAGAGTTCGCCTTCTTCTGCCAGTCTGGTCTCACTTAAGGCAGCGATGGCGATGTTGTATCTAGCTAGTTCACTCGCAATGAGTGCTGTGCGTCTCTGTGGTCTGGCTGAGTCGCCTCTGTCCAGAAGCGTACGCACGTTCCATGTGGCAATGGTCAATGGGGTAGTCCTTGTTTTCTTCTTTCTTTCCTTTGTGTGTCGACCGCTTGAGCAGGCAATGTTTAGGGCACCTTTTCTAGCCCCTTCCTCATGCCATGGAGGTGAGCAGTGCTGTCCTGAAGAGGGCTGCTCAGTCGCTCAGGGGGCTGCCGATCTCCACCGCTGCTCCAGTCGGTGAAAAAACGACCCTATGGCCTGAGCCGCCTATGTGCAGGTCTGCGGCTACGACTGCCAGTGTACCCACACCTGTCGCTTCGTCGCTCGCCTGTCGCCACAGGGCTTGGGGAAAATGATGGTATGGGATGAAGGATGACTGATGACTTGCGCGATGACTTTGGGGAGGAGTTGCGCACCGTCGACCTCACTCTCTTGTCCGAGACCGTCTGTATCCAGTGGCAAGACGAGGTCAAGACGACTGGAGATGGAAACGGATGCAGTGGATGACCAGGATGTCCTATGTGCCTCATCCTGCCCTCAGCACTTCACAGTGCTCTGCTGCAACCTCCTTCCTCTCCGTTGAACCATGAAGGTTTCTTCCGCAGAGTCCGCCGGATCGAGTCTTCACATGCTTGGGTAGACATGCCCTAACTCACCGAGGGTTTGAGACCCGTCGGCTACCCTCACCTAGTTTAGCCAGCCTGTCAAAGCCGCTGCCCGGGGGTTGGGCGCTCCGCCGCATGCTAGCAGCTTCTAGGACCCATAGGTGAGAGCTGGGTGCCGGTGGGGACCAACAGAGGACGAACCACTCCCGGAAGAGCGTGACAACCCCCCCCCCGCCCCCCTCTAGAGGTACTACCCCTCCCGTGCACCCCCTAACCCTCTAGAGGTACTACCCCTCCCGTGCACCCCCTAACCCTCTAGAGGTGCTACCCTTCCCGTGCACCCCCCAACCCTCTAGAGGTACTACCCCTCCCGTGCACCCCCTAACTGCTATGAAAAACAACAATAACACACACACACACACACACACACACACACACACACACACACACACCGTGACACACACACACACACACACACACCGTGACACACACACACACACACACACACACACACACACACACACACACACACACACACACACTTATGCATACCTCGTCAGTTGACTCTCTCAGACTTTGGTCCGATTCGCAGACCAATTCTGAGTTTAGCTCTCAGACTATTATCAAATTCATTACGGACCAAGTATTGTTCTAATGTCAAGTGCATATACTTTAGTAACCTGACAATTGAGCATATAATTTTTCACTGTAGTTTGATGAAGCCTTTTGTACACGAAAGTGTGTCTTCACAAGTGACTGAGAACGTTGATGTTTTTGACTTTTTGCATTCATTATCAGTTGTTTCGCTTGTCAGTTTAACGACTTCTCTTTTACGAAGTCCTTAAAGTAATTTCCTGTAACTGTATTTAGAGTTGTTTTGTTGTTGTTGTTGTTGTTTCTTCCAAATTTCACCCACATTTTTACCCTCATTTGCCCAGTTTCTCCCAACCCTCCATTCATCCACATCTCCCACCCCTTCTAACCGATAATACTCAGATGTATTCATAAATACTTTAACAAAATGGCTTCAATCACCGATATGTGTGACGGGACATTAAACAAAATTCCTCCTTATGCATACATGACAAATGTGTGAGCCGACTGACGAGTACACCATGTGATGCCCCCGCCCTGTTACTGACTCAGTAATGCACTGACATAATTATTCCCTCATACTAGTGACACAAAGACACTGCCGTAACGCAAGCACACCCAAAACAATACACAAATGATTAAAGAAGCATTGCAATAACACTGTCATATCAAGGATATATAGTATTTCGAACTGTTCATCTTTTACTAAGATAGTCAATGAGACAGTGATTTATTTTTTTAAACAGTTTTATTCCTGGCACTTTTCATTTTAACTAATTCGTGGGAGATTGTTCCTTTAGTTTCCACCACAGTACAAGGAGATCAGTGGATTTGTAAACGGGTTGTTTCTTGTGTGTGTGTGTGTGTGTGTGTGTGTGTGTGTGTGTGTGTGTGAGTGTGTGTGTGTGTGTGTGTTTCTGCCAGTGTGTGTGTGTGTGTGTGTGTGTGTGTGTCAGTGTGTGTGTGTGTGTATGTGTGTGTGTGTGTGTGTGTGTGTGTGAGTGTATGTGTGTGTGTGTATGTGTGTGTGTGTGTGTGTGTGTGTGTGTGTGTGTGTGTGTGTGTGTGCCGTGCACACGTTGGCGCGTGCGTCTGTGCGTGCGTGCGTGCCAGTGCGCATGTGTGTATAGTGCAGTGCTTGAGTTCATGTCAGTGTGTGTGTGCCGTGTGTGCGTGTGCGTGCATGTACTAGCGCGCGCGTGCGGCTGCGGGCGGGGGAAGGGGAGTGCCGGCGGGGAAGGAGGGAGGGG
Source organism: Babylonia areolata (assembly GCF_041734735.1). Taxonomy (NCBI): domain Eukaryota; kingdom Metazoa; phylum Mollusca; class Gastropoda; order Neogastropoda; family Buccinidae; genus Babylonia; species Babylonia areolata. The sequence goes on along the minus strand of NC_134879.1, from coordinate 45,073,743 downwards.
GACTGAGGAACATGTGTGTGTGAAAGAATGACACGCAGTACAAGATGCACCGTTATATGTAACTTGAATTGTTCAAGCTCTGTTCTTCTTCCACTTAACGACCAACATCAGTATGCTGAAGAAAACTGTCGTGTTGTGGGAGGTTGCTGTTGGGAGCAATTTAGCTGAGCTACCGAGGGATGTTCTGTTAACTGATAGGGGAGATGGGGCGCAGTCCACTGGTGTGTTCGCATCTCCAGCTGGGGCAATCCGGCTACCGTAGAATACACCCGACCGGCACAGCCCCAGTTATTTGGGGAAAGGTAGGGTGAGTGTAAGATGGCTTCAAACGAACCAAATCCGAAAGCTGTTTTCATCATCGGAGGTCAAGTTTGAGGTCAGCTGCAACTGGCCACGCCCCCTTCGTGAAGCCCCACTGCTCATAGGCTATTTTTGGCGCCCTTGGATCATCAGGAAGAATCCCAGTATGCAAAGACTATCTGTGAGGTTTCATTCGTGTTCGGAGGTCTGTATATAAACGCCATGGCCTCCAATACCGATATCATCTGGGACATATAGATATGATGTTTTGTTGTTGTTATTGTCGTTATTATTGTTGTTGTTGTGGTTGTTGTTATTGTTGATAAGAGTGAGAGAGAGAAAGAGAGAGACAGAGAGAGCCGCAGATCACCGCACACACACACACACATACACACACACACGCACGCGCGCGCGCGAGCGCGCACACACACACACTGACAGACACACACGACGCTGGCGTGCATTCATGCGCACCGCGCACAGACCGGCACAACTTACTAAATGAGCATGATGCACTGGTCGTCAGTGCATGCACACACTGACGTGCGCGCACACACAGACTGACACACACACATACACCGCACACAGACACACACAGACACACACAGACACACACACACACACACACACACACACACACACACACACACACCGTGACATGTGTGTGCGCCTTCTCAGTGACGGACGCACTTGACATTTATTGGAATACTGATTTCTGTGTGACGGGATAAGTGATATAGATAATGATTATGTGCAGTCGATACAACAGCAAAATCTATTTCTATTTCTCCTGTTATTGCTTTTGTAGCTGCAACGTACTTCTGCTGCAGCTACTGAGACTGCAACAGGTACAATATTTCAGGTATGTTTTAAGACAGTAAGTTATGTACCCTGGTCACAGACTCTGACGTCACTAGAGAGGAGGCAAAATGGCGGACGCCGAACTAAATGTTGATAATCTGATCAGCAGACTTCTGGAAGGTTTGTAAGGCAGTTTTCATTTGCATGAAACCAGTTTACGTACCGTCAGAAATGTTCGTTACTTTGTGCCAAGCCTGCGGAGATGAAGTACAAAGGTCGTAATTACCCACTGCTTGCATTCTCAGATGGGATGTTGGTTCATGACTTCAATGAATGTTTTGCAAAGTTTATTTGGTCGGTTGGTAGTGAATACTCTCTTCCTCCTCGTTTTGAAATGAAGAGTTTTGAAGAATGTTCTCATTTCCACTTGCAGCGAGAGGATGTCGACCAGGGAAAACTGTTCAGATGACAGAATCGGAGGTCCGGGGCCTCTGTTTAAAATCACGAGAAATATTTCTCAGCCAACCTATTCTTCTGGAGTTGGAGGCACCGCTGAAAATATGTGGTAAGCGGAACTGACACTGATTTTCGAAATCGAATGTTTTACTTTTTAAATTTCCTTTTTTTGTTTCATTGTTTACGGATAATTCTGCATGTTATGTCACAGGAAAACAAAGTTTTCTCGTGCACAGCTCCATTTCTGGCTCTGCTTTGATCAAGTTTAAAAAGGAAAATGGTTCCGGGTAGACTACAAGAGCTTCGGCATAAAATTTTGTGAAACACTTCGAATAGCGAGTGGTAACATCAAAAGGACAGTAAAAATAAGATAAAGGGTCATGAAGAATAATTGCATATTGAAACAAGAAGAAAAGTACTAAAATAAATTTAGAAATAATGCATAAAAAAAATCAAACAAGATGCTGCATGCCCATGAAGCATGAACAGATTCAGGTAATGAGGTATCCATACAACTTACAACTACAAGGAAATGAATGACTGGATGATAAAAATCCCAACTTGTTTACGTTTACAAGTTATTCTGAAGATAGTACCTATACAGCTTAATTCTGTTAACATTTCTGCATGTAAATATATGTATACATATGACTTCCTCAGTTCCAGTTTATATTGATTTCTGTTCTACATTGTGTGCAGATGTTCACAGTCTTCATAAATCATATATGATAGATTACATATATTTATAATTAATTTTAGTTCAAGCAGAATCAAAGCTATTTGTTCAGACCACCTTAGCTGGTCAATGCAAATAATAGGCATGAATGTGCATTGCATTCTTTTGCTAGGTACAGATACATGTCTATTTTAGTAGACAGTGTTGACAAAATTTGCTCAGAATGATAGACTGCTGAATGGAGAAGATTGAATGCTAAGCCTCCATTGGTGATAGATCTAGTCATTGTTTAGAAAAGTGTGACTGGCATGAACTTAGAGAGTGGCACTGAAGAATGACAAGGTGGTTAGTTTTAAAATAGAATACTTTGAGAATGTTGAACAGATGCATACATTATCATTTAGAGGCGTACATATTATCCACTGAATTAAAAATCAAAGAAATTTTATTTATTCAGTGTTTTTTTAATGGACTTAGACTAATGGTAATGTTAACATTGTTAAATTCAGATAGTAATTAAAAGTATGCTTTTATTTTGTTTGGTATTATATTTTTCTGTATAGAATGTTTCAGTGTCATCATGCATCCACAGGCGGGTGAAAACATACACAGACACACACATGCAATCACACACACACACACACACACACACACACACACACACTCTCAGTGACACACAAGCACACACACACACACACACATGCATGCATGCACATGCAGCACTTTCAGGAACAGGATGTGTTATTGAATGTTTGGGTAGCTGAATGAGGAGTTGAAGTTGGGGCTGAGAGGGGGTAAACTGGGTTTTAAGTGGTGTGAAGTGTGCAGTTCATGAAATATCTTTGTGGTGGTGTTTGGTTCCTGGTTACTTGGGAACTGTGCATATATTTATTCATATGATGTCGTAAGGCTGGTTATGTTAAAACTTAGATTTTGTTTTCTTTTTTTGGATGGGTGTGTGTGGGGGTTTGGGGGGGTGGAGGGGAATACAGAATAAAGGTAAAGATGAGTATTTGTTTCTGATGAAACACAAGTTCTGCACATAATGTTTGTGGCGATGTGTTGAATAACCTGTACTGTCAATGGCTTAGAAATAAACTATTCTCGCTTTCCATAACATTTTAATTTTAATTTTATTTTGTCTATTTTCTTTTTTTCTTTTTTTTTTTATTATTTTTTTTTCTTAAGGCCTCACTAAGCGCGTTGGGTTACGCTGCTGGTCAGGCATCTGCTTGGCAGATGTGGTGTAGTGTATATGGATTTGTCCGAATGCAGTGATGCCTCCTTGAGCTACTGATACTGATACTGATTCTATTGTCCAGTATTAGTGGGTGGAAGTAAGATGAAGGTATTTTTTATGAATCTCAGATTGTTGGGAGACGCCATGGCAGAATCAGTTAAGTTAGGTATCTGATTCAGTGGTCACCAGTGCTCAGAGTTTGAAGTCCTATTTTGGCATGGCGTTTTACCCTGAATTTTCATGCTCCACCCAGGTACCTGACTTAGGTTGGGGATGGCTATTAGCAGTGGCCCTGCTTTCCTATGTCAAGCCCTTGACAATGGATTTGGCTTCATTGCCCCTGTGACTATTGGATCTTTACACTTTACATTGACTTTTTTTTATTTTTTTTTTTTATGACTTTAAGCAGTACAAAAGAGAACCTTCTCTTGTACTTGTGGTCTTCTTTTTTGTGCTGTTGTTGGTAATGGCTTTTTGTGACAAGGAAAAATAATGGTACTGTCACATTAGCTCCAGGAGAAAAATGTACGATCTTTGCAGGATTTTTTTCTACTTATTCTTTAAGTTTAATGGAGCTTTCACTTTCAGCCTTCATCACATCCAGTAGGCTAGAGCAGACTTAATCCTATGGTATTCTAACCATTGAGAAAATAGTGTTGGTTACTTTTTTTGTTTGTTTATTTTGTTTTTGAGTTGTTGGTTATTTTCCTTTTATGGTAAATATTGATTATCTGTTTATCTCTGTAACATGGGTTCCATTCTTGATGCATGTATCCCTGATAACACTTATTCTCTCTCTCTCTCTCTCTCTCTCTCTCTCTCTCTCTCTCTCTCTCTCTCTCTTTCTCACTCTCTCTATCTCTCAGTCTCTCTCTCTCTCTCTCTTTAAAAAAAATAAAATAAAATAAAGGTGGGGGGGATGTTTTGTCTTGCTGCCCCATCATCTGCACAATATTCTTTGGCATTATTCTCATGTCACTCAAGTCCTGTATTCACAGCCACATCCACCTTGTCTGCAGCAGTCTCAGTGCCAGTCCTTCACAGGGAACTATCACTATTACTGTTAGGTGGCCAGGAAGCTATACACCAGATAACACAGCTGTTCCATTGTTCATCATTGTGGAGTTCAGTTGTTCCTGTATTTATGCACTGTATAGGGGATAACATAAGATTAAATAACAACATTTTCATTATCTCACTAAGAGAGACTACACCAAATGTTGCCAAACAAGGAAGGACAGCTAACACACAAACATTATACAAGACTTAATAAAGAAAGCAGCAATAAAGTATACTATAAACATACAACACAAAAGACATTCTTGAATATGAAAGCATTACACATAATTACTTTAAAACTTTGTAGAGCAGAGAAATAGTAAATATAAAATTATAAATGTGTTCAAAGCCACGGACATTAACACTACACATTTGATATTGCACTTTGAAGTTTGATTCTGCATATGCAGTCGCTTAACTCAACCTTGTGTTTTCAGGTGACATTCACGGCCAGTACACAGATCTACTGCGTCTGTTTGAGTACGGGGGCTTCCCCCCAGAGTCAAACTACCTGTTTCTGGGGGACTACGTGGACCGGGGCAAGCAGTCCCTGGAGACCATCTGTCTGCTGCTGGCCTACAAGATCAAGTACCCAGAGAACTTCTTCCTCCTGCGTGGCAACCATGAGTGTGCCAGCATCAACCGCATCTACGGCTTCTATGACGAGTGTGAGTAGGAGGGTTGGGGTGGGAGGGGAGACTGCAGAAGTGTGGGGTTGGGAGTAAGTTGTCCTCAGAATCATTCATATTGTTTTTCTTTAGCTTTTGCACTTGGAGAGAACGCATGTGCTCCCAGCAAGTGTCAGGTATGCAGCTCAGGCACATAGTCTTCTTCTTTAGAACTCTCTGTCTCTCTCTCTCTCTCTCTGTGCTTTGTCCCTTGCCTGTATGAAAGAGTCCTGAGGAAAGAGGGGTGTGTGGGGAGGGGGTGGTGTGGGGTTAAAGGTTGAGATAACACCTTTTTTTTGTGTTGTTAATATTATTGTAAAAATATGTGGATTTATTTACCTTTTAGAGCTATCTGCTAGTGTCTAACATCAAGCATTTCTGCTGTGATCAATGTTACTGAGACATTGTGCAGTTTGTGCAAGTGTTAGCTGACCAGCATAATTGTCTCCCACTGGCATGCTTAGGCGCTCAGCTTTACTGATTACAGCCAAGTAGTAGTTTATGTAGTTTTGTTACCTGTCAGTGTCTTTGTGAAAGTTCTTGACTTTGCTAGTTTCCTGTTTGCTTCCCCTGTCTTTGCCTTCACTTGGTAAAGGTATGACTGTTTTGATGATAGCTTTACAAACATGGGATTAAATGCCTTTTTCAGTTCATTTTACTGTAGTCCCATACTCACATCATTTACTCACTCGGGACGGCAAGTTTTCTCCCTTCCTTTCCACCACAGACGGCCCGTTTGTAAGGGTTTGGCAAAAAAAACAAAAAGACAAAAATACAAAATACAGAGTAAGAAAATGAAACTTTCAGAACTGGTTTATTGCGTGTTGGGGTATTACATATTAAAAAAAAAATTAAACTTCTCATCTTATTTTTATAGTTTTGCCATTATGTAGAAATTTATGCCAATTTTTCACCCCTAATCACCATACCCATGTTCACTTTCTGCACTTAATTCACTTTCTTCTTCGTCATCATCCACCTCTTCGGTGTCCGACCCTTCAGTTTGTAGCATTTCAAATACTTCAGCAACACTAAAAAGTTGCCGTCGCTGCCTTATTCACTCCGCAACATTTTGAGAACTCCCGGCTTCAGACGCCACTTTGCTAACAGGATGTGTGAGCAGGCGACCGGTCAGTGACTTTGTCAATGTGTGTAAGAGACAGGCCACACATGACAGGCTGGCCAGTCATACCATTCTGTTATGGAGTGACCCAGAATAGCGCACTCTGCTTGGCTAATCACCAAATCACGTGTACAGCACGTGATGGATTTTTATTTTTGGAAAATGCTAATCCATTCCATCGTCCAAATCCGAATATATCTTATGTAGGAATGCTCACGCATTCCGTCGTCTGGAGAGAGTTAAACTTTAAAACATTACTTTTCAAGTAGTCACTGCACAATTTAAGGCATTCCATTTGATATCTCATCTGTACTTGCAACATGCACATCTGTTTTTCCACACGTTTATGTGCACACATTGTCTGCGCGTTTGTGCATATTTGTTTGAATTTAATTTTTTGACTCACTTGTGTAAACAAAGTGAGTATGTTTTAACCTGGTGTTTGGTTGTCTGTCTGTGTGTCCGTGGTAAACTTTAACAGACATTTTCTCTGCAAATACTTTGTCAGTTGACACCAAATTAGGCATAAAAATAGCAAAAATTCAGTTCTTTCCAGTCGTCTTGTTTAAAACAATATTGCACCTCTGGGATGGGCACCAAAAAAAAATAAAATGAAGCCTAATTATATGCAAACTGCATTTACTGTTATATTTATATTTTTTTGTATTCTCTAAACTTTGCACTTTGATCTGATATTCTGACACAACAAGAGCAGTCATTATTATCATTTTTTGTTCAAACAGGAACTTCTTTTGCTAAGCATGGAAGTTTTATTTATTTTGCAAACGTTTTGGTGCAGATAGTAAAAAAGGGAAATTACTCTGTAATTAATGCTAGAGGACTTAATTTGCTTTAAACTGATCTTTCTCATCTTAAACATTACATTTTGAAATTATACTCAATACATAAAAAGCTTGTGTGTTTTACTCTCAGTGTACAGGGCTTTCACTATGTTCATTTGCCCAAGTGGTCTTTTTCGGAAAATACTAAAATCAATACGACGAGTGGACTTTACAGATCTGTTGGCTGAGCCCTGAAGGTCATAGGCAAAAATCAGTTGCGTACACATATTTATACACAATCAAAGCGCGTGCTCATATTCTTCACGAACGAGAACGACGCCATTTTCTTTCAAGTTGTTGACCTGCCCGTTCAACCCTATATTCAATGGACAATGCACGATAACATGTGATGGAAAGTTGGAGAAGGAGACCATTAAATATTTATGCAGAGAAAGATTTGTGAACGCCTCATCACTTACTGGATTATGCCCTAAACTGCCGTAAAAGTATCCACAGAATCAGTCGGAATTCACAGTTAAAAATTGTAAACCATGTGAGTTAATGCCCTTGAATTGATCACGATGAAACAAAAATTTTCAGTCTTGACTTTTCTCAAAATGGAGTCCTTTTCACTTCTTACGATGTTTAGAAGTGCTTGTACTTGGCTCTACATGTTATTAGTTTAACAAAATACTAAATTTTCATATCAGCTTTAAAACTATAAAACTAGAATGAATATAAAAGAGAAATTGAATCGACCATGTTGTACTACATTCCTGGCGGGTGTAACTAAACTTGTACATCTATCTAGATCTAGTGAAAACGGCTAAATGTTGCAGTGTGATTGCGGCGATAGCCATTAAAAAGAATTTTTTATTGCCCTTAAAGATTTTTTGAATGCTCAAGATAACCAGAATAATATGATTTAATCAGCGTTCTCACTGCGAATACCGCAATTGATTTATCGCCCTTTAAAAAATTATGTTCAAATGTTAAATTTTAGAACGTCAGTTTAGGAGCCACGATAGTGTAATTGATAAGGCAGTTTCTTCTCACCTGAACACACGGGGTTCGAATCTGGGTAGGACTTTCTTTTTTTCTTTTTTCTTTTTAAACGCAAAGCTTTATAATAACAAATACAGAACACATTTTAACGATTAGATTTTTTTTTTTTTTAAGTGTATCACAAGTGAGTCTTGAAGGCCTTGCCTCTCTTGTTTGCATATTTTGATAGGTTCGAAAACGCTGTGTAAATGCATCATTCTTATTAGAGTACATTAAACATTTTAGAATTTTCCCCCATATGTTGTGTTTAAGTTCTATACAAATGTACTATTATTATTATTTGATTGACAGAATACAGTATACATTTTAAAATTCTCCCCATGTTTTAAAATTCTGTATTGATGTCTTGCAGGTAAGAGAAGATTCAACGTCAAGTTGTGGAAGACATTCACTGATTGTTTCAACTGTCTACCTATAGCTGCCATCATTGATGAGAAAATTTTCTGTTGCCATGGAGGTTTGTGTGTTTTAGTTCGTTTTGGGAGGGTTTTTTTGTGTGTTTTTTTTAATGGCTTGCATACTGTTTGTGTTTAGAGTTCTTGGTAAAGCGTTTAAAGATCAGTTGCTTCATTTGAATAAGAAAAAAAGGAAGTTACGAGTAGTTGAGATGTTCTTTGCAAAAACCCCCCCCCAAAAAACAACAAATAAACCCAGAAAAGATATTGTGTAAAAAGAAGAAAAGAAATTGTGGATGGAGAAAATTTGAAACCTTACCAATCTTGCACTGTTAAATTCTAAACAGGCGCACCAGAATGGTGTTTGTATTTGGTCATATTTGACTATATGTGTGAGCTTGTTAAATGTTCAGACTTTTGAAGTAATGCTTGGATATGTGGCAAGAAGATGTCTGCTTTTTGAGTAGTTTTCCTCAAAATTTGAGTCAGAATCATTCATCTTCCTTAAGTTTGTTCAAATGCTGATAAGGACTTCAGCTGGTAAAGTATGTAGCTAAACATGCCTGTGCATTCATGCAAGCATGCATGGCACCACACCACACCATGCCACACACGTGTGACACACACACACACCATACACAACACACACAAAGTTATGTATGTGATTTTGGCCTTATGTTTTAGTTATCTGGTTTACCTTTCTGCATCTCAGGATTGTCGCCTGACTTGCAGTCCATGGAGCAGATTCGACGAATCATGAGACCAACAGATGTTCCAGACACAGGTAAGAAATTTAACGATTTGGTCTTTCGAAAAACTTATTGATGCTTTATCATTGTCAACAGTTCCATTATATACACAACACGCTATTTCAGTGCAGCAGGATAACACCACACATACACTGATCACACTGATAATCACAGTGGGTTATGATCAATTTGGCCGGGTGCAATGGGTACACAGGTAGATTGTTCATTGTGTCACAGTGTGTTAATTAAGCGACAGACTTGTGCATTGAATACATTGGTGTGTGTGTGTGTGTGTGTATGTTAAGAGAGAAAGAGAGATATACCTCTTGACAGCTGCTGACAGGTATGGTCGTCAGTGAAGGGCTGTCACCTCACTAAGATAAGACTGAGCATACAGGTCAGATGTTAGTCACCAATCTTTAGTTAGGCATTTTCTTGCTGGGATTGTATTGCTTCTGATCAGCCAAATCTGTTATGTCATTGATCAGTACAGAAAAAGTAGTAACTGCACTTCCTGGGATTGCATTGCTTCTGATCAGCCAAATCAATGACATCATTGATCAGCAGAGAAAAAGTAGTAAGTGCACTTCTGACTGGTGCCACACTGATCTCATTGCACCAAGGGTCAGCAGTTAGGAGGTTTAAATGTGAGGAAGGAAGGGAGAATGAGAGCAGAAAGAAAGGAAAGGGGATTGAACACCACAGTGAGAAGACTTGGGAGGGTGGGGGGTTAGCAGTTATATAATGGGGGTGGTGCAGGGGAGGGTTTGGGGGGGGGGGGGAGGTGGAGAAAACAAGGCTTGACTTTGCACTGTCATGGGCAGACATGTTTGGCCTGTCAACGTAAAACGCTAGCTCAGTGCAGTATTGTATTGTCTGACAGACAGAATGGATCCTCAGTGCAACAAGTCATGGTTGATGGTGTGCTGTGCATCTGTGTGTGTTTGATCCAACCAAATTACTTCTGTGCATGAAAATGGCTTCTGGGACTGGCTGTGTAGTGTGCACAGCATAATGAGTATACAGAAGAATGTGGTTCAACAGGTGCTTTTGTGAGGCGATCTGTGACAATGTATGTTTGTTTTTGTTTTGTTTTTTCTCCACCTGAGCATGAGCTGTAAGTTGTTCGATCACAGGTATATGATTTCTATGACTGAGGAAGAATGTGTAACTTGTGTGTTCAGGATTGTTGTGTGACTTGTGTTCAGGGTTGTTGTGTGACTTGTGTGTTCAGGGTTGTTGTGTGATCAGGGTTGTGTGACTTGTGTGTTCAGGGTTGTTGTGTGATCAGGGTTGTTGTGCGACTTGTGTGTTCAGTGTTTTGTGATCAGGGTGGTTGTGCGACTTGTGTGTTCAGTGTTGTTTTGTGATCAGGGTTGTTGTGCGACTTGTGTGTTCAGGGTTGTTTTGTGATCAGGGTTGTTGTGCGACTTGTGTGTTCAGTGTTTTGTGATCAGGGTTGTTGTGCGACTTGTGTGTTCAGGGTTGTTTTGTGATCAGGGTTGTTGTGCGACTTGTGTGTTCAGTGTTGTTTTGTGATCAGGGTTGTTGTGCGACTTGTGTGTTCAGGGATGTTGTGTGATAGGGGTTGTTGTGCGACTTGTGTTCAGTGTTGTTGTGTGATCAGGGTTGTTGTGCGACTTGTGTGATCAGTGTTGTTTTGTGATCAGGGTTGTTGTGTGACTTGTGTGTTCAGGGTTGTTTTGTGATCAGGGTTGTTGTGCGACTTGTGTGATCAGTGTTGTTTTGTGATCAGGGTTGTTGTGTGACTTGTGTGTTCAGGGGTGTTGTGCGACTTGTGTGTTCAGGGATGTTGTGTGATCAGGGTTGTTGTGCGACTTGTGTGTTCAGGGGTGTTGTGCGACTTGTGTGTTCAGGGATGTTGTGTGATCAGAGTTGTTGTGCAGCTTGTGTGTTCAGGGGTGTTGTGCAACTTGTGTGTTCAGGGGTGTTGTGCGACTTGTGTGATCAGGGGTGTTGTGTGATCAGGGTTGTTGTGCGACTTGTGTGATCAGGGTTTTGTGCGACTTGTGTGTTCAGGGTTTTTGTGTGATCAGGGTTGTTGTGCGACTTGTGTGATCAGGGTTGTTGTGCGACTTGTGTGTTCAGGGTTGTTGTGCGACTTGCGACTTGTGCGATCAGGGGTGTTGTGTGATCAGGGTTGTTGTGCGACTTGTGTGATCAGGGTTTTGTGCAACTTGTGTGTTCAGGGTTGTTGTGTGATCAGGGTTGTTGTGCGACTTGTGTGTTCAGGGTTGTTGTGCGACTTGCTGTGGTCGGACCCTGACAAGGACGTCCAAGGGTGGGGGGAGAACGACCGTGGTGTGTCCTTTACCTTCGGGGCTGATGTGGTCAGCAAGTTCCTCAACCGCCATGACCTGGATCTCATCACCAGGGCCCACCAAGTGAGAGGTTTTTTTTAATTTTAGTTATTGAATGATTAATTGTTTTACATATTTGTGTGTGTAACAAAAGGTTTGTGAGGTACTTGTTTGGAGGTTTTCAAGTTTCGGTCTTGAGGAAGGGAAATCAAGTAACAAGATTAGATAGAAGTTATAGCAGTGAGGGAAGTATGAGGGTGTAGTCTCTTCAGAGCCACAACCATACATCTCCGAAATGGCCAGTTGAAATGTGAAATGGCAAGGGAAATGGTATTTGTGTTTTTGATGTACATGGCTTTCACTGAAACAAATGGTTTATGTGTTCCAAGTCATCAAAAAGGAGAAAAGGTAAAAATTTGTAGGCAAGCATGTTTATGGAAAATAAGGCGTTTGACTTTCACTTTGTCAATAGACAGTACATACAAATATGCAGACTGAATTGTAAACACTCAGACACACACACACACACACACAAAACACATACATATGTACACTAAGACTATATTCCTTTTGGCATTGTCTGATATTAACGAGTATGAGATAAAATACTTGTGAAAATCAGAATGTGTTTTTGTCATGACAGATTTCTGTGTGTGTGAAAGTGAAAATGACTGTTGATGTAATAGTTAACTGTTTTTCTGTGATGTTCAGTACAAAAGCAAAGTGTTTAGTGTAAAGGTCTATAGCTGAACCTTTCTGAACCAATAATAACAGACAACAATAAAAATGCTGTGCTAAAAATGCTGGATGGTATGTGAGGTGTAATTATTCTCTCCATATCTAGGATTATCATTGTGAGAAATCACCAGGCAATGGTCACCTTTTTCTTTCTTTTTTTCTTTTCTTTTTATTATTATTATTATTATTATTATATTTAATACTCAGGTAGTATTAGAGCTAGCTATTTACTGAAGTAAAAAAATGCTGGTTTTAATTGAATACCTGGATTTGATAATGCTTTTCCAAATGTAAGTGCATTTTTATGTTTTCAGGTTGTAGTAAAACCAAGGATAATGTGTCATTTTTTTTTTTTTTTGTTTTCCAAAATGTCACTGCCTTTTTATGCTTACAGGTTGTTGTAAAAATTAAACAGTATGCAGTGTGTTTTTTCGGAATACTAACTGCCTTTTCGTGGTTGTAGTAAATCATGGATAATTTGTAATGTTTTTTCCAAAGTGCTTTTTTGTTATATTTCAGTTTGCAGTAAAAACCCTGGATGATTTGTAACATTCTTCCAAGCTTTGAGTGCCCTTTTTTCGTTTTCAGGTTGTAGAAGACGGGTACGAGTTCTTTGCCAAGCGTCAGCTGGTGACCTTGTTCTCAGCCCCCAACTACTGTGGGGAGTTTGACAATGCCGGGGGCATGATGTCTGTGGATGAGACCCTTATGTGTTCCTTTCAGGTATGGGCCACCCCTGCAACCCCTTTCCCCTACCGCCTAGTGTTCTTGGTGTTATTTATGCCATGATTGCACAAAATATTACCTTATGAAAACTTAGCCGTATACAAAGCACAGGAGCAGGAGTCAAGATGGCTGCCGGAAAAAAAGGGCGCTGTCAGGGGTGCATAGGGGAAGTAACCTACTTTCTGAAATTATCGGCCATAGTTACTTTCGTTTTCTCCACATAGGCGGGTAGTAGTTTGCACAGGACAGGAATCAGACCCCTGCTGGAGTCTGCACTAGTGGGTCATGGTAAATATGTTACTTAAATGTAATTTTAGGAAGAAAATTTCCTTTATGATTGTATACGTCACCTTATCATTCGAAGTTTGTGCTCAGTTGAACACAGTAAATCCTACCACCACCACCCACTGTTCTTGGTGATATTTATGTCATGATTAAGCAAATTATTATCTTGTTATTGTATGTCATCTTATCATTCAAAGTCTGCTCCGTTCAATACAGTGAATACTGTCCCTGTAAACACCTTTGTACATACAAAGGTCCGTTTCTTTTTTGCGCTGATGTTCCATTTTCTCTTCTCCAGTACATGGTCTCCTTTTCTTTTTCTTGTCAGCTTTGTTGTTCGTTTTTTTCTTTTGTTTATAATTCATGCTAGAAGGTATAAATTTCAACCTGTGGAGGCATATTTCACATATTTAGCATCTGTCTATGTACATTGCAGCAGGACTTACTGAAAGACTCTCTTGTTGTCCTGTTGGATTAATGGTATTAATTTTGTATTGAAACTTTTTCAAATAAAATGCCGTTCAAACCAAATGTCACTCTAAGAAGAGTTGATTTGATCATGGTGCAGAAGGGCGTCTGAAAAGTAAAAACTCTCAAGAGTCCCTAGAACTCTTTTGTCATACTGCTATGGGTTCCAGACTTCCTTCAGAGAGTCTCCCTGATGCTGCACATGATCAAATCTGCATTTGCTACACATGAACAAAGGCAGGCATACCTTGTAATCATCATTGTCCAGGTTTATGGGTGAAGATGTAGCAAAGGGAAACAACCTTTCTGTAGACACTACACCAATGATTTGTAATGAAAATAATAAGGAAAAAATAAATTATGCATATCCTTAAACGCAGTTAATGCGCAGAAGAAAAAGATAACATACACACCTTCTACATACAAACAAACAAAACAATGCCATTAGCTGAAGACTGATCTCAGAACGTGGTCAGATTGTTTGGTGTCGACAGATCCTGAAGCCCTCAGAGAAGAAAGCCAAGTACCAGTACGGAGGATTGAACTCAGGGCGCCCCATCACCCCTCCCCGAGGGGGCGGCCCTCCAAAGAAGAAATGATCTGTCACAGGACAGGACAAGGCCATCCAGTCCTTAACGCTTGCTCTCATGCTTTGGGAGGGGTGGGGGTGGGGAAGCGGGAGGGGGGTTCTTAGCATCATGTCTTGTGTTCCATTCATTGAGCCATCTCTGCTCGTCTTCCTCTTTGAGTCTATGTGAACTTTTTCTGTCTGTTGTTTTTTGGGTGTTGGGGTGGGGAGTTGGTGCTTTTGTTTTTTGTTTTTTCCCCAGTCATTTTCTGTTGCAGGGAAGAAAAAAGAACAACCAATTTGATGTTCATCATGAGCCTCTTTGAAATTCTTTCATTTGTTGTTGTTGTTTTGGTTTTTTTGTTGCTGTTTTGGGGTGTGTTTTTTTCTCATTTTTCTGTCTGGAGAAAAAAAGGTTAAAAAAAAAATTGAACAAGCATGTTCATCTTCTGTTCTGTGGTTATATGTTTATCACTTTTAATATGCTTTCATGCACAATGAAGATTAATGGATAAAGCATTTAATTTTTACCATACATGTGTGGGTTTTTTTCCCCCTTTTTTATAATTTTTTTTAAAGATATTGTGAGTGGTGTGTGGGGGTTATTTTTCTGCTGCATTGTGTTTGCTTGCCTCATCCTGCTTTTCTCTGTTAGAATTAGTGCAAAGTTTGCCCATTCTTTAGGGACCATGGTTTTTTGGGGGGGTTGTTTTTTTAGCTAGAGATTTATCACAATAAATGTTCTCTTTGTTCTTTATTCTTGGTGTCATCTGATGCTTTGATCCATGAACATTTTATGCTGTCTGTCTGGGTTTAATGTGCATGACATTTTTAAGAGGGGTGTTGCAAGAAAAAGGAGGAAGGAGGGGGTTGGGTGATTAGGTGAGGAGGGGTGGGGTGTGGTGGATATTTGAGAAATTCTGGAAATTTACATTCACAGCAAATCACTGAGGTGGTTTGGGTTTTTTTTTTGGGGGGGGGGGGTAGGTTTATCCTAAAAACTTTTAAAAATTTAAATGATGTATGGCAGTTCCCTGTCCCTCCCTCCCGCCCTCGTTCATTGAAAATGATAATAGAAATGTAACCAGTTGACAGACAGCAGTACTAACTGGGCACAACTCACACCTAGCAGTAAATTAAAGAAAGTTTTAACATTATTTCCCTTTGAAAATTGCCCCATGTTGCTTGATTTGACTGGCAGACAAAACCGCATGCAACCGCCACAGAAATTTACGTCGTATGTGTTTGTTCGTATGTGGCAGGCAACCAAGATGGAGAACAATTTGGATATTTTGTTGTTACTTATGTATCAAGCACAGATCCCACCATGGAGGAATAAAAAAAAAAAAAAAAAGGACTAAGAAACAAATGGATGAGCTTAGAAAAAAGGAAGAAGAAAAAAAAGTGAGGTGTTTCATTTTTTGATGACTCATGTGCATGTTTCCTAACTTTGTGTGTTGTGTGTATCCTGTCCTTCCATTTGTTAGGTGAGTTACGTTGGTCAGAAGGTTGTCATGAAAATGTAGGCTTGATCGTTTTTGTGTGTGTTGCTTGGCCTGAGTGAAAGTTAAACATTTCTCTCATCACTTATCTTCCTGACTGACTCTTTGTGTGTGTGTGTGTGTGTGTGTGTGTTTTCTTCACCCATTGCTGTCAGATCTGTTCTTTATGTGCCAGTTCACACTCAGTTGCTGAGAAACAACATATGTTTTTGTATGTGTTGTGTTTCCTTATGAATTCATTGACTTTTCACTCGTTGCAATTTTTTTCCCCCTGCAAAAGGCTTTATATGTTTTTTACTTTTGTATATACTGTGTATTTATTTCATTGGTTGTTTAAACAATTCATGTGGAAGCCATTTTGATGCTGCAGATGGGGTCAGATGATGTTCTTGCTTCTTTTTTTTCTTCTTTTCTTTTTTAATGCCTCCTGTGATGAACTCTTGTGTATGTGTTGTCTTGTGGTGGAATTACGTCGATATTATCATTATGCACTGTCTTTTTCTTTTCTTTTTTTTTTTTCTTTTTTTTCCATGCTGATTTCACCATAAGAAGACTGCTTGGTGTTTTTGGCCACACTGCTGTCGGCTTTGCTTCCCGTGTGTGTGTGTGTGTGTGTGTGTGTGTGGCTGGGGGTGTGACTGGACTATGCTGCAGAGTACACACTCTGCTTTTGTTTTGGGATGGTGGTTTTTTCCCCCATCATTTCAGCCCTTTTTCTTTTTTTAATTCATGTATATATAGAGATCTTGCTTTAAAGAATCAAGGCTGATATCTAAGGTGTACATATGAACAGTTGGCCTGAAGTCTTCAGTGGTGATGGTGATGTACATCTGGATAGGGTATTTCAAGTTTGATGCGTTTTTCTGTTTTGTTTTGTTTTTCCTTTTTTTTTTTGATGAAGGGACATAACAGTGTGGTTCGAATGTAGGAGGCCATGAAGGTTCAGATACTGTTCTTATGATGTTCAGGTGTTTCATTGAAAAACAAGTGTTGGAAAATGTTTCTTGCATAGGTTTTTGAACGGCTACAAGAGAGGCATGGGGAGCAAAAATGCTCAAATAATGGGCGTGTTTGAACATTGAACATTCATATCAAAACCAACATGTTCTTGATGTTAAATTAGGTCTGTAAAGATCTCAAGAAACAAGAAGGAGCTGAGTATGATTGGTTGACATTGTCGGTTATAGATTTGAATGCCAGGAATGTTTTTGAATTGAGATCCCAAGGAAGTGGTTTAAAAAAGAAAAAAGAAAAGACAAATCTCATCTGCAGTAGGATTCCAGAAACATGTATGTAGACATTCTTGCACTGAACAAATACACTGGCTAGAATTTTTGTGTGTGTTTGTTATAAAGCTATTCTGTGCGACTTGTCAGCCAGATGTCCTTTTGTACCCTTAGGTTTATAGCTCTGGTGTGTGCGTCATAGGCATCCTGTCTTTAGTTGGCCTTTCTTTTTTGCGTGTGTGTTTGTTGGATACAGCATCTTTTGTCCCGTAGTGTTCAGTACTTGATCACATGTATGTTTGGGGAATTGGGTAGCCAGAGAATTTATCTTCCTTCAGAGCGCATCCATTGATGATGATCCAGAGGTAGTAAGCGTTTATTTATTTCAGTATAATTTGGCCGCTGCTCCTTCTTTATTACTTAAAGAATGTAAAAAAAAATATATATATATGACACAAATGACTTAAAATATGGTACTGTGAAATCAAATGTTAATCCAGGTATAAAGACATTTTTTGTTATGTTTTGTTTTTTAAGGGAAAAAACCCAAACAAGTTTGGTAATCTGGAGAGGGTCTGAGCCCATTGTGCCTGCTTTTGATGGAGTGGCTTTTGTTCCTTCGTGCACAATGTAAAAGAAAAGTTTCATGTGTACCCATATTTACTACTGTTTTTTTCCCCATCTTGTGTTATTACAAAATTATGTTGGAAAGCAATAAAACTTTGTCAAGAATGTCACATAATAATCAGCAGCTGAGCATTTTTTTTGTCCTTGTCATTTGTCTTTATTATGTGATAAACTGCCTTTTTTATCTTTACAGGATGCAGAGTAATTTAGGTCATATGACCTGTTTGCTTGTTTGTTTCCT
The DNA here is from genome assembly GCF_041734735.1 of Babylonia areolata. Taxonomy (NCBI): domain Eukaryota; kingdom Metazoa; phylum Mollusca; class Gastropoda; order Neogastropoda; family Buccinidae; genus Babylonia; species Babylonia areolata. Next base: position 45,055,727 of record NC_134879.1, on the reverse strand, counting down.
TCTGTGTGTGTAACTAACATGGTGAATGTAATTTTACAAGATCTGATTGTGTACCTTATCTATCAGTATGACTTTAAATGTTACCCATGTTAAACACAAAGCACATCTGGCCTGACTGACTGTGGTATGCTGATTTAACTGGCTGGCTTTCAATGGAGCATAAGTTTTAAGTGTTTGTTACTTTGGGATAACTTTACTTTAAATGCATGGTTTTTGAAACTTCTCACCAGAAGACAATGTGATAATGTTGGAGACCAACAGAAACAGACATAGAATTTGGGGATAGGGTCCTGTTCATATCTCAGTCTTTCAGCCTTGACCAGAAACTGCAATACAAACAGTGGGTTCAGAATTCTGAAGGAAAAGATCATTGTTTCTACATCCAGTGTGTTCTTGGACTGCTGCTCCCACATTGACTTGTATACGTGTACAAGTAGGCTGCTGTTACATGCATGTCTGTTTTCAAGGGTGTGCATGCTGGATATGTTTTTGTTTTCATAACCCTCCGAGAGCTGACATGGATTACAGAATTTTTAGCCTGCACATTTGATCTTGAGCATGCATAATATACTCATAAAGGAGGTTCAAGAACAAACAGGTCTGCTCATCTGTTGACCTGGAAGATGGGAAAAAATTTCCACCCTTAGCCCACTAGGCACTGTAATGGGGATTTGAAACCAGGATCTTGACCACTTGGCTGTTGCACCCATCATATCATAGTTCAAACAGACAACAAAATTATTTCTTTAGACTGACACTTAAAAGCAAGCTAAGATATTGTGTATCAAGGTTTAGTATGGACTGTACTGGTCGTTCAGCAACAGAAAGTTCAGATATAGAGTGAACGGGAACAGCATCCACAGCAAGGACCCCAGAATCTAACAACGTGATCTTCAGATTCAGTTATTTGGTTGTTAAACTTGGTTTGACACCATCCCACAGACCAACATTATCAATGGACTTGTACTCGTACTTGAATGGCTTTTTCAAGCAGGCTTTTTTACTTTCAGAGTTCAGTACATTTTGCATTTTGCTGTGCATGTTTATTGACCACCCCATTAAGAGCGGTTGGCATTGTAAAATGTTCATGAAGATAATTGTGAATTGACTTGTTTGATTAATGTTTTCCTTCTCTTTATCCCATGTTCTCCTACACATTGATGATGCTGTCAGCAACAGCAACAAACAAGACATGTCTATGATGAAAAAAACTGTACAGATGACAGAAGTAAGCTGCCTTACTTTTTTGTGTGTACAATTTGCAAAAAAAATAAAAAGACTGCTGTTCAACATTTCATTGGATCTATAAAATAAAAATGTACAAAACATGCGCACACACTAAGGTTGGTTGTAAATCAGCCACACATGACAGTAATGATTAAAGAAGTTATGAAACGTTTTGTTGTGAGTTTGGTTGAATATTATGCGTGAAATTAGACATTATGTAGTTTGTGGGTTGAGAAAAGGAACAGGAGGAATGTTCTCTATCACTTGCTGTCTCTCTCACACAGACGCATGCATGCAGACTCACACAAACATATTTCATAGTTTGTGAGCAGTATATTCTAGCAGCTTTTTCATTTCCAGGTATACATTTTCAGTTCAACAAAGGTTCTATTGCACTAATCACTTTTTTTTCTGTATCAAACACAGTAAAAGAAATAATCATAAATTTTATATACCAAGACTATTTAAAGCCAGTGTAAAATAATTCACAGGAATGATCTACATCATCACCAGTCTGGCAATTTGTCACAGTTTTTGTTAATACAAGACTCGGCATTGAATACTTGGATGGAATGTACTTTAATATCCAGGTCTGATCATTTAGTGAGGGGCTTTTGGTAAGTCATGGAGATTTTGCTGTCAATAGATACTGCCCTGCTCTTTCATATGGAAAGTATTGATGATATTAAAAGCTGGAGGGGTTATAACTGCAAGGTTATACAAATTGCTTAGAGTTTGGGGAATGGGTATTCACTTTTCTGAATGACACTGAAGGAGACGAAGATCTATACTGCTCACCAATTTATTTTTTATTTTGTTTGAATTAACTGAAACTCAAGTGAAAAACTGCTGTTCACTTTGGCTACAGTTTACATAATGTTATTGGGGATAAAGTTATGCTCAGTTTATTTTCAATATGGCAGTGATATTGACTACTGTTAAGTGTGTGATGCAAATCCTTCTCATATACTGTTTCTCTTAATACTAATACATACAGCTTTACAACTGTAATAAAGCATACATGTATTTACTTAACAATAGCACAAATCCATATTGGATTTAATAGCTTTTACTGCAGCAACAAACTTTTATTTTTCAAAAACAAGACTTTTGGGAAAATATAATGTAAAATAAAATTGGATATAACAGGTCCCGTCAGTAGAGTGAGCATAATATGGTGTTCCCTGTTGCCAGATCAGCAGCCGAAACAAAGCACAAGCACATGAAAAGCTGCATTGGGATATATAAAGTCCTTTTTTGGGGGGGAGGGGGGGGGGGGATGGAAGCTTTTTTTCAAAATCAGTCTGGCAAAGGCACAGCATTTCTTTTTGGAATCTGAAAAAAAAGGAAATGGAAGTTAAAATTTGAATTTTTTTCCTGGAAAGCACCACTACAAGAACTGCAAACATGAATGTATATCATAATTCCACAATCGTAACAAATTCTGGGGTTTTGTTGTTGTTATTGATTTTCAGTTTGAACCACTCTGATCTAAATATCCAAATCAAATCTTCAGTTTTTCATGTCTAACACCACTGTGGACACACAGCTGCTAGTGCTGTGTTGATGTATGCTGTACATCCAAGTACAGTGCACACATACTATTTCTTACAGCTCAGCAGAAAAGGGGTCTGCCAGTAGAAAAGAATTACCTCCCTTGGTCTACCTGGAATGGTGCATGTGTGTGCGACTGGGTGCTGGGCCGAGTTGCACTGTGACCTCTCTCTCTCTCTCTCTCTCTCTCTCTCTCTCTCTCTCTCTCTAAGTGTGTGTGTTGTATGTAAGCTGCATCATACAAAGACATTTCTGAGAGAGTTGATAGTTATTAAAAAAAAAAAAAAATCTTTAGAAGCCTATATTCGGCAAGTATGAGCATTTCTCTCTCTCTCTCTCTCTCTCTCTCTCTGGTTTTATCTTCAACAGCTTGGGGGATATTCAATTCAAATCAATATTATTTTTCATGGAAGCGTTCTCAGCATAATTATGATACAGTATAGCAAAGCATGTTTGCAATGATAGGTTTAACTCACTGTGTCAGAAACGGACATAGTTTTATCTTTCATCCTCTCCAAATCAGAGCTGTGCAAGCATGTGAATGACTGAAATCACTTGCCTCCGTTCAAGAATGAGTGCTACATAAATACTTTTTTTTTCATAATTTTTTCATATAATTATTGTCATCATTATTACTATTCCATACTCACTCTAGCATGAAAGATGGTGGTGCCAGACCTAGAAGAACTCTGGCTCAAAGTAGTCACATCCACCACTGAGGTAGATGTGACAAATGCGGTCTGGGCTCATCCGGAAGTTGTAGTCGATGTAACGACGGCGGTTCACAAACACCTGTGGAGGAAAAGTTCTGTTGTTTTTAACTGCTGTAAACTGGTGTTGAATTACAAATATTTTGCCAAGACCCACCAGTACAGACTCCTATAGGGGTCTGATTCCTGTCCTGTGCATATGTTAGTTTGATAGTTGTCCATGATAGTTTTGCTCGTCTGTGTTAAACTTTTTTGTCTGACACAAATTCAACAAAACACATAAGATTTCTTTCATGTATCATCTGCATTCAGAACGGACTGCACCGTTTAGAAGCACACCACTGTGTTCCAAAATCTCTGTAGAAAAAAAATCTAATAAAATAAATACCTTGGTGTTCTGCAAAGAATTTTACTTGAAAACAGTCTAAACCCTTAACCTTTGGCTTTTAAGTTCCATTAGCGGGATCTGCTGAATTTTCCAACCTGTGCATTGTCCTCTTTTTCATTAATGGCCAGTGTCCATGCTGAGTGATAGTTGGCACAAGCTGGGCATTTGTATCTTTCCATAATGTTCTGAACTCTGATGTGAATGGTATAATGTTTAAGTATGTGCGTATTTGATATTGTGTGTGTGTTTGTACAGGAAAGGGGAGGAGCGTCTGGACGATGAGGAGGGCGGGAGGGGGAGGGGTGGGGGGGGTTCAGGCACTGGCAGGTCATCCACAGGTTCACCTGGGGGAACCAGAATAATGTCAGTCCTGTCAGCAATCTTCTCCACAACACCAGGTGCTGTAAGGACACGCCCATGACCTCAAAATTGAGAGTCTGGGTTGCCGATTGCACTATTTTAAAACTCCACAACTATTCTTCTGGGAGTTTGCAGTTTGTTCCCCCATCCTTGTTCATGGGGGTGTGGCAGTCTTCTTTCTTTCTTTCTTTCTTTCTTTTCCTTCTTCTTTAAGAAGACTCATAGGGGTACCACACTAAAGAGCTGCTCATGAGATATCATCCTGGTCTGTCAATTGTGTGCCAAAGCCAGGGTCTCTGCAAGTCCTGTCTATTCTGCAATGACTCTAGTCTTGATCTTGATGAGTACGTCGCAGAATCCAGTTGCCTGGCAGTCATTGTGACGGGAGGTGGTGAGGGGTGGGGGGTTACTGACTTAGTGGTAGAATGTAGCCAGCTCCTTGAAAAGTTAGGTTTTTTCTGCCTTTCCTATACAGAAACAAAAAAAAAGGGGGGGAAGAAAAAGTTTTCTTACTCTGATGCCATGTTGCAGCATGACGAAAGCCAGCTCGAACTTGTCTTCGGGTTCGAAGGGGAAGTAAGGCTGGTCCCTCTCCTCCCCTCCCCAGTCACCACCCTCACGCGAGTTGCGCACCACCTGCCCCTCGTTGAAGCGGGGGTTGAAGTGGAAGGCGATGTCGTCGCTGCCCGCATCAGGTCCACACTGCAGGTTGACAGCAAATCTGCAGGGGGACACACAGAGCACTCCGATATACACGTGGGTGTGATCAGTGCATTGGGTTTGCGGGAAGATCAGGCATCTGTTAGCCTTTTTCTTTTTCATTTATTATACAGCAGATGTGGTGTTGCTTGTATGGATCTGTCCGCATGGTCTGACACCTCTTTGAAATTGAAACTGTGTGCTTGGCTGAAGCCGGACAAAATGACACAGGAAACAAATCATGAGCGCCTGAAGGCAGCTGCTGATCGGCTAAACCCAGCTAGGTAGCCTGTTGTGCAAGACGACTTTGTGTTTGTGAAAGCGCTTGGGGTTTGTCATGGAAGATAGGCACTATGTAAGTGAGTTAGTAAGCACATGTGGCAGGACCATCATTAAAGCCTTCAAAAAAAAAAGTCAAAGTAAATGCAGCGTCACAGACGCCAGTATGTGAATATGGTAACTGAAATACAAGAAGGAAAAAAACAACAACAGCTGACTGCACATAACTGACATTTACAACTGAAATAAAGGAAGAAAAAATAATGATAATAATGATAGTATTTATATTGCGCTGAATCTTGTGCAGAGACAAATCGAAGCGCTTTCACACCAGTCATTCACACGCATGCATAACACTAAAACTGAAGACAAGGAAGAGGCAGAGGAGGGAGGCTATCTTGTGAAGAGTTGGGTTTTAAGGCCAGACATGAAAGAGCTGAGTGCGGAGACCTGAAGAAGCGTGAGTTCATTCCAAATGCAAGGTCCAGAGACAGAGAAAGAACGGCGGCCAAAAGTGGAGTGTTTGAATATGGGTGTGCGTAAACAGAGTGGATCCGAAGCCGATCGAAGAGAGCGAGATGGAGTGTAGAGGTGAAGGCAGCCACAGAGATAGGAAGGGGCAGATTTGTGAATACATTTATAACAATAGAGTGCTGATCTTATACTTTATTCTGTGTGAGACAGGGAGCCAATGGAGCTTACTTCTACACTATTTACTTTTATTGCTAACTTCCAAACACCGCATATGTATAAAATGAGTAGATAATTAAAAAAAAAATATATATATATATAAATGTGAAAAAATAAAATGAAAATACAATAATGATAATAAATAAACAAACAAGCGAATAAATGTAACACACACACACACACACACACACACACACACACACAAATGCACAACAGACATGCACAACAGACATGCAAAAAACAAAAACAAAAAAACAAAAAAAAGCAGTTCCACAAACACAAAGTGCACAGGCCCACCTACACACAAAAGCACACGAGCCCCGACACACACACACACACACACACACACACACACACACACACACACACACCGCATCTCCGAAATCACCCTGCACCTTGCCCCCCCCCCCCCCAACCCCCCACCCACACACACGCTCATTCCTAGGCTACGTATCGCAGCTTCCACGGCACACACACACACACACACACACACACAGACAAAAGTGCACAGGCCCACCTACACACAAAAGTACACGAACCCCGACACACACACACACACACACACACACACACACACACACACACACACACGACTTCATGGAAAATGCAAGGTAGATAAACAACCACTGAAGGCTTCCGGAAAGCTCACCCATCAGCATCATCATCGGGAGCTCCGTACAGCAGGACCCAGTTGCCTGGCTCCAGGTTGCCGGGCACAGAGTCTGTGAAGGGCTCATCCTGAAACACGTCACATCCATAGTTTGTGTGGTGGATTGACGGGTGCAATAGCCGAGTGGTTAAAGCGCTGGACTTTCAATCTGAGGGTCCCGGGTTCGAATCTCGGTGCACCTGGTGGGTAAAGGGTGGAGATTTTTCCGATCTCCCAGGTCAACATACGTGCAGACCTGCTAGTGCCTGAACCCGCTTCGTGTGTATGCGCACGCAGAAAATCAAATACGCACGTTAAAGAGCCTGTAATCCATGTCAGCATTCGGTGGGTTATGGAAACAAGAATATACCCAGCATGCACACCCCCGAAAACGGAGTATGGCTGCCTACATGGCGGGGTAAATAAAAACGGTCATACACGTAAAATGTTACATGTCTGTCTGGGTGTGTATGCGTGTGCGTCTGAAATGTGATTGAATGACACAGGAAACGAATGATGAGCGCCCAGTGGCAGCCGTCAGTCGGCTCTACCCAGGTAGGCAGCCTGTGGTGCAAAAGTCCCCAAGTATGTAAAGCGCTTAGAGCTTGGTCTCTGACCGAGGATAGGCGCTATATAAGTATTCACATCAATCAATCAATCAATTATACCTACAAGTGTACAGCAACAATGCTGACATTTAGTGTGTGGTGGATTATACCTACAAGTGTACAGCAACAATGCTGACATTCAGTGTGTGGTAGATTATACCTACGAGTGTACAGCAACAATGCTTAGATTTAGTGTGTGGTGGATTATACCTACAAGTGTACAGCAACAATGCTGACATTTAGTGTGTGGTGGATTATACCTACGAGTGTACAGCAACAATGCTGACATTTAGTGTGTAGCGGATTATACCTACGAGTGTACAGCAACAATGCTGACATTTAGTGTGTGGTGGATTATACCTACAGGTGTTCAGCAACAATGCTGACATTTAGTGTGTGGTGGATTATACCTACGAGTGTACGGCAACAATGCTGACATTTAGTGTGTGGTGGATTATACCTACGAGTGTACAGCAACAATGCTGACATTTAGTGTGTGGTGGATTATACCTATGAGTGTACGGCAACAATGCTGACATTTAGTGTGTGGTGGATTATACCTACAGTGCATAGCAACAATGCTGACATTTAGTGTGTGGTGGATTATACCTACGAGTGTACAGCAACAATGCTGACATTTAGTGTGTGGTGGATTATACCTACGAGTGTACAGCAACAATGCTGACATTTAGTGTGTGGTGGATTATACCAACGAGTGTATAGCAACAATGCTGACATTTAGTGTGTGGTGGATTATACCTACGAGTGTACAGCAACAATGCTTACATTTAGTGTGTGGTGGATTATACCTACAAGTGTACAGAACAATGCTTACATTTAGGACTACTTCCATATTACAAAGATTCTGAAAAAAAAGATACATCCTCTCGCAAGTGTCACATCAACAGTTTGTGTGGTAAAATGTACAGCAACAATTAACGCTCACTTTACTTTAGACTGAAAAGACGCTGGAAAACTTTGACCTGAAAAAGAATATCATACACGTAGTTTGAGCGGTAAACTGCAAGTGTCAAAGCAACATTGCTGACATTTGTATTTGTATTTGCATTTCTTTTCATCACAACAGATTTCTGTGTGAAATTCGGGCTGCTCTCCTCACGGAGAACCCTTTTTTTTTTTTTACTTTTTCCTGCGTGCAGTTTTTTTTATTTGTTTTTCCTATCGAATTGAATTTTTCTACAATTATTTGCCAGGAACAACCCTTTTGTTGACGTGGGTTCTTTTGCGTGCGCTAAGTGCGTGCTGCACACGGGACCTCGGTTTATCGTCTCATCCGAATGACTAGCGTCCAGATCACCATTCAAGGTCTAATGGAGGGGGAGAAAATATCGGCGGCTGAGCCGTGATTCGAACCAGCGCGCTCAGATTCTCTCGCTTCCTTGGCGGACACGTTACCTCTAGTAGGCCATCACTCCACATTTAGTGACTGTTTGAAAAGACGCTTACGGTTCTCACGGTATCATACCAACAGTTTGTCTTGTCAGCTACAAGTGTACAGCAAAAAAAAAAAAAATAAATAAAAATAAATAAATAAAAAATTTTTTTAAAATGTGGACTAATTCTTTGAAAAGATTCAAAAAAATTTCATCCTTTAAAAATACAGTCGATAGCCTGGGCGGTGAATCTAAAGTGCACAGCAATTTGCTCAGATTTCGGAGTCCTGACTCATTGAAGACGGGGCTAAAAAAATTCACCACCATTAGTTTATAGAAGTGCACAACATAATTGCTTAAATCTACATACGACTCTTTACTGACTCGGACAAGTCGCTGAAAAACTTCGCCCTGAAAAAAAACAACACATCAGCAGTTTGCATGGTAAACGACAAATGTGCAGCTACATTAACCAAAATTGAAATATGACTGCATAACAAGACGTCCAGTGTCTTAAGAACTGACCAGTCTCCTCAGAAGCTTGACCTCGTAGATGTAGGCCTCACCGCGCACGTTGATCGCTCGGACACTATCGATGTCATCACGTGCACGGAACTTGCACAGCTTGCGGTCGTTGGAGTACACCTGTACATTGTCAATCAGTCATTTCCTGTCAGTACACATGTACATTGTTAATTATTCATATCCTGTCAGTACACCTGTACATTGTTAATTATTCATATCCTGTCAGTACACCTGTACATTGTTAATTATTCATATCCTGTCAGTACACCTGTACATTGTTAATTATTCATATCCTGTCAGTACACCTGTACATTGTTAATTATTCATATCCTGTCAGTACACCTGTACATTGTTAATTATTCATATCCTGTCAGTACACCTGTACATTGTTAATTATTCATATCCTGTCAGTACACCTGTACATTGTTAATCAGTCATTTTCTGTCAGTACACCTGTACATTGTTAATTATTCATATCCTGTCAGTACACCTGTACATTGTTAATTATTCATATCCTGTCAGTACACCTGTACATTGTTAATTATTCATATTCTGTCAGTACACCTGTACATTGTTAATTATTCATATCCTGTTAGTACACCTGTACATTGTTAATTATTCATATCCTGTTAGTACACCTGTACATTGTTAATTATTCATATCCTGTCAGTACACCTGTACATTGTTAATTATTCATATCCTGTCAGTACACCTGTACATTGTTAATTATTCATATCCTGTCAGTACACCTGTACATTGTTAATTATTCATATTCTGTCAGTACACCTGTACATTGTTAATCATTCCTTTCTGTCAGTACACCTGTACATTTTTAATTATTCATATCCTGTCAGTCTACCTGTACATTGTTAGTACACCTGTGTATTTGTTAATTATCTATATCCTGTCAGTACACCTGTACATTGTTAATCATTCATATCCCGTCAGTACACCAGTACATTGTTAATTATCTATATCCTGTCAGTACACCTTACATTGTTAACTATATACATTCTGTCAGTTCACCTGTAGATTGTTAATTATTCATATCCCGTCAGTACACATGTACATTGTTAATTATCTATATCCTGTCAGTACACCTTACATTGTCAACTATATATATATCCTGTCAGTTCACCTGTACATTGTTAACTATATATATCCTGTCAGTACACCTGTACATTATTAACTATATATATCCTGTCAGTTCACCTGTAGATTGTTAATCATTCATATCCTGTCAGTACACCTGTATACCTACACTGGGTATCATTTATTTCCTGCCAGTTGACCAGGTAACATTAGAGTTCATTGGATACCATTTTCATGTATATACCGTACATCAGTTCATTGGATACTATTAATTTTTTTGTATTCCGATACCGTCAGCTCGTAGTCGTTTTGACGAATAATGATTTGGTAATTGAACACAACTTATACATGGGTACATGGGTGATGGGCCTGTAAATGGGCTTCAAGGTTCTGGTTTCGTGTTCTCTCTCTCTCTCTCTCTCTCTCTCTCTCTCTCTCTCTGTGTGTGTGTGTGTGTGTGTGTGTGTGTGTGTGTGTGTGTGTGTGTGTGTGTGTGTGTGCCCTTTTCTCTCTCTGTCTGTCTGTCTCTCTCTCTCTCCCTCCGTTCCTCACACTTGTGGATCTCAAAATTCTTGTGGATCTCAAAATTCTGACTCTCTCTTACAGCCGGGATATGTTATGGGAGTACAATCTTGTCAAGCCGCCCCCCAACCTAAATGTACCCCAGGGCAAAGCGGCATCTTCATCAGTTCCATTCTCGTTCATCATCATCATCATCGAAATGTGGAAAACAAAATACCCCTTTTTATGAGGCACAACACACACACACACACACACACACACACACACACACACACACACACACACACACACACACACACACAGCACGAAACTAGAACCTTGAAGCCTATTTACAAATGCCATCTGCACACAGCCTAATAATTACTGTAACACCAAACAATACTAACAGCAACAACAAAAACAGCACAGGGACCTTGAACTTGTTGGACTTGGCCAGGATCTGCAGCTCAAAGGGCACCATCTCAGTCATGCAGCAGGGGATGGGGTGTCGCTCCTCCTCCTCCCAGTCCCCGCCCTCCTTGGAGTTGATGACCACCTCCCCCTCGTTGCGCCGCGGGTTGAAGTGCATGGCGATGTCGTCATCACAGCACGTGCCCTTGATCAGGTTGACGGCAAAACTAAAACCACAAACACACACTGTTCAGTTCACTTCACTTCAGAAGGCTTCCTTCCTCCCTTCCTCCCTTCCTTCCTTCCTGCGGCTCTCAAGGCAATGGCAGAAGCAGCAGAAAAGAGTTCCAGCTGGATCTGGTCGAGGAGGAAAACTCAAACTAGTCGTACGATGGCTCAGTGGTTAAAACGTCTGCCAGAAAAGGTGACTCAGTCCTGAAGTGGCGACCACCCTGGAGGCGCGGGTTCGAACCTGCTGAGGACCAGGGGGGGAAAAAAAGAAAGAAAAGGCGGCAATACAATGGCATCCAGGAGTCATGACCTGGGTGCGGCCCGGCCCCCTTAAAGTGTAAGGAGTTAAGGGCCGAAACACTTGACTGAGGGGGACTTCTTCTCTGAAGACCTTGTACTGTCCAGCTCTCCCTAGAGTTTCTTATCACTCACATCGTTCCTGCCATAGAGTGACCACTGGTCTGTCACTGTTTTGGGGGATCTGCAGGAAACTGAGCACTAATTATTGAAAAAGAAAAAGAAAAAAGAAGAAAAAGAGCACCTTTATCTCATATAAGCTTTGTATGCTTCAAACAAAGAAAACGTAAAATTTCCCTTTATACCCATTCAAATGCTCGCTAACTGATAGGTGATTTTGAAATAATAAGCAACAAAAATAAGAATAACTCAGTGAAATCGAAATCACTGAGAAAGGAAGAGATAGAGAGACAGAACTGACTCTTTCTTTTCCGAGAGCACAGGGTCATGTATATATATATATATACATAGAGAGAGAGAAAATAAAATAGAATAGAATAGAATATGTCTTTATTACCAAGATAAGAACATATAAAAAAAAAATCATACACAAACACAGATACAGTAGAAATTAGGATACACACAAGTGCATATCAATATGAAAACTTGTGCATACTCATACATGCAAGCACTGCACACACACACACACACACACACACACACACACACACACACACACACACACACACACACACACACACACACATGTATGTATGTATGTATGTATATGCGCACATGCACACACACTGCCAGTAAATACACACTGAGGTGAAGAAGGAAGGAAGGAACAGAGGAGTGTGAAGAACAGTACTGACTTGTTGCCTTCGGGATAGAAGAATCCCTTGATGACGACCAGGTCGTTCTTCTCCATTCCCTGCGGAATCTCCTTGATGAAGTCATCAGGCTGCACACACACACACACACACACACACACACACACACACATCTGTAATTAAATCAAAAACTTCCAGCACTGATGCTCTGTGGTCAGCGTTAAGTATCGCTCCTCTGACGTCGCACGCGTGTGTCTTGTAAAGAAAAGTGGATGATGTCGTTTTTTTCTTCAGATTCTGGGAATGGCATGGATTAAGACAACTGGGTATACTGATTAATTAAGATTGTTTTCGGGCTGTGTTAGAATATATTCTTAATAATAACACATGTTCGTTTAAAGAAAGTGCAAAGCAGCAACTGTATAGGTTGATACATCGTTTACTTTGGCATGCGTTTTGGAGAGATGCTTTTGATATAGCTCTGAACACTGTGCAAGACTGGCCAAGGTTGAACAACAACAACAACAACAACAACAAAAAACGAAAAAGAAAAACATATCATGTAACTGGCTGAAATTCGAAATCCTTGTCAAGTTGAGAGAGAGAGAGAGAAGGAATGAATGAATGAACAAATGAAAGGGTGGGCAAAGCCTGGTGGCGTAAAAGATTGTTGAATCAAATATGAAACATACAAATTCAGAAATAGAGTAGTTAAGAGAGAGAGAGTGTGTGAAGGGTGGTATAACGCTGAATGGAAAAAGAAGAAGAAAAAGTCATCTGTGTGTGTGTGTGTGTGTGTGTGTGTGTGTGTGTGTGTGTGTGTGTCCATCTATCTATTTGTATATCCATATATCTACCTATCTGTCTGTCTGTCTATCCACCTAGGCTTACCTGCCTACCTACCTACCTACCTACCTACCCACCCACCTACCTACCCACCTACCTACCTACCTACCTACCCACCTACCAATCTCTCTACCTACAGCCCAGCAGTACCCACCAGCGGGTCCAGCAGCTCCACATCCATCAGCTCCACGTCCCCTCTAACGGTCAGGTGGCAGATGTCCCGGTGGTCGCAGCGGTAGTTGTAGATCGTGAAGAACTTCTCGTTCACGTACACCTGGGTACAGGACACAGAGAGAGAGAGAGAGAGAGAGAGAGAGAGAGAGAGAGAGAGAGAGAGAGAGAGAGAGATTTGACTTTTTGACCCTTTACTGTTATTAGCTTAACAGCCCATATGACAGGGGAAGAAACAGGGGAAGGTGACAGTGTCGTTACATCCAATCATCTAGGAGAGAAAAAAAAGAAGAAAAAAAAAAGAAAGAAAAAAAGTCACATCAAACAAAACACTAACGCACCAAATATTACGAAGATTACACAAATAAACAACAAACAAAAAACAGAGAGAGAGAGAGAGACAAACAGAGAGAGGGAGGGAGGGAGGGAGGGAGAGAGAGAGAGAGAGAGAGAGAGAGAGAGAGAGAGACAAGACAAATTCCTTATTTTCGAGGATGATAAGCACTGGCGCGCTGTTTTACATCCAGTCCCCTGCCCTGAAACAGGGTCTACACTACACAATAATACATTTAAGTCGTAGCATAGCATGCACTGCACAGTACTACATAAAGTCATAAGCATGCACTACACAATACTACATAAAGTCATAAGCATGCACTACACAATACTACATAAAGTCATAAGCATGCACTACACAATACTACATAAAGTCATAAGCATGCACTACACAATACTTCATAAAGTCATAAGCATGCACTGCACAATACTACATAAAGTCATAAGCATGCACTACACAATACTTCATAAAGTCATAAGCATGCACTACACAATACTACATAAAGTCATAAGCATGCACTACACAATACTACATAAAGTCATAAGCATGCACTGCACAATACTACATGAAGTCATAAGCATGCACTACACAATACTACATAAGGTCATAAGCATGCACTACACAATCCTACATAAAGTCATAAGCATGCACTACACAATACTTCATAAAGTCATAAGCATGCACTACACAATACTACATAGTCATAACCATGCACTACACAATAATTCATAAAGTCATAAGCATGCACTACACAATACTACATAAAGTCATAAGCATGCACTACACAATACTAAAGTCATAACCGTGCACTACACAATACTACATAAAGTCATAAGCGTGCACTACACAATACTACATAAAGTCATAAGCATGCACTACACAATAATTCATAAAGTCATAAGCGTGCACTACACAATACTACATAAAGTCATAAGCATGCACTACACAATACTTCATAAAGTCATAAGCATGCACTACACAATACTACATAAAGTCATAAGCATGCACTACACAATACTACATAAAGTCATAAGCATGCACTACACAATACTTCATAAAGTCATAAGCATGCACTACACAATACTTCATAAAGTCATAAGCATGCACTACACAATACTTCATAAAGTCATAAGCATGCACTACACAATACTACATAAAGTCATAAGCATGCACTACACAATAATTCATAAAGTCATAAGCATGCACTACACAATACTACATAAAGTCATAAGCATGCACTACACAATACTACATAAAGTCATAAGCATGCACTACACAATACTACATAAAGTCATAAGCATGCACTACACAATACTTCATAAAGTCATAAGCATGCACTACACAATACTTCATAAAGTCATAAGCATGCACTACACAATACTTCATAAAGTCATAAGCATGCACTACACAATACTACATAAAGTCATAAGCATGCACTACACAATAATTCATAAAGTCATAAGCATGCACTACACAATACTTCATAAAGTCATAAGCATGCACTACACAATACTTCATAAAGTCATAAGCATGCACTACACAATACTACATAAAGTCATAAGCATGGTAATGAGAGACAGACAGAAGACAAACAGACACACAGAGACAGAGAAAGGAAATGAGGAGAGAGAGAGAGAGAGAGAGAGAGAGAGACAAGACAAGACAAAATCTGTTATCGAGGGTAATAGATAAACAAGAAAATTCTTCTCTTTTTTTTCTTTTTTTTTTAACATCCAGCCCTGGCCCTAAAGAGGGAACAAAGCTGAAGAAGCCAAAGAAAGAGAGAGAGAGAGTCAGAGACAGACATACAGAGACACAGGGACAGAGAGAGGGGGTGGGGGGGGGGACCATGGAAAGGGTGAGGGGTCGAGACGAGGGGTGGTGGTGGTGGTGGTGGAGTGACAGAAATAAGACATACACGTGGGGGAGGGAGAGAGTGGGGTGGGGGTGGGGTAATGGACGAATAAGATCAGTTTTTTGTTTCATCATTCAGGCAGTTGTCCATGAGACTTGACAACTGGAAGGATGTAGTCACAGTTTCGTGCCACCCAAAAAACTGTTGTCTGAACCAAACCACTTCAGGGCTTGCTTCAGTCAGCAGCCCCGCGTACATCGTTCTCAAAGCTCTCTCTCACACACACGCACACGCACACACACACACACTCACCATCACCACCACCATCACCGAAATCTCTATCTCTCTGTTTTCCTCTCTCTTTCCTTCTCCTTCTCTCATCCTCCTCTTCCACCTGGCTTCCTTCCACCCTCATCGCTCCTTCCCCCTTGTGTGTGTGTGTGTGCGTGTGTGTGTGCGCGCGCGGACAGCTGAATTCACAGGTCATCAGTCGAAACCGGTCGAGTACAGCTCAGTTGATATAACCACCGACATAACGTTGTTTTTACACCTGTTAACGGGTCATTGTCGGGCTCGGGCGCAAGTCGTGCTGCATGCAGTCCATCACCGGCTGTCTCTTCTTGTATTGAGCGAACTACACGTTAGTCACTATGCACCTTTCGCGAAGGAAACAGCTTTAAGCCAAAGTGCTGCTGCTGCTTACGCATGTCGTTTGTTTCCTAACCATCAGCCAGATCGCCGTAAAGGTGAATAAACGATTGATCGTGGCCTTGTTTCAGGGACTCTTGGTTACAGATGCAAGGTCATATATATTTCTTTTTCGCTGGTATAGTTGTTACATACCTGATGAGACCTGAAGAGAGAGAGAGAGAGAGAGAGAGAGAGGGGGGGGGGAGAAAACAAGGAAAAAAGATGGAGGTAGACAGAAGAAAAATGGAAGGAGATATAAAACAATCAAATGCAGAAAAGAAAGCCAGCAAGCAAGCAAACAAAAAAATCCACCCCATTACCACCACCACCACCACCACCCCCTAAAAAAAAAAAAAATCGATGTAGTGCATCCTTGAAATGGCCTTTTTATGGTCTTCTAGGCTAAATGCAGCATAACTTGACATGATATCGATAGAGGAAGCCATTAGAAGATAATGACGACGATGCTGCTACTGTTGATGATGACGGTGATGATGAACAACATCAACATCATCGTCATCATGACAAACGCTTACGTTGAACTGCCCCTCGGTGGCGATGAAGAAGGCGTCGAAGAACTCCCCCCTCCTGAAGGGGAAGTCGTCGCATCCCCTCTGCTCCTCCCCCCAGTCCCCTCCCATGCAGGTGTTGAGGATCACGTCGTCCTCGTTCTGGCGCGGGTTGAAGTGCATGCCGATGTTTTCCCCGTCACTGTCACACTGGAAGTTCACCGCGAACCTGCCACAATGGTCAGGCCGTCGGTCAGCAAGGTGCTCATGAAAGAGTCAACGAGACTGACTCACCTTTTTTAGGTTGAAGTTAGCTCCAAGTTTCCAGGCTTGAAGACTGCCCCCCCCCCCCGGTTTGACATTTATATGGGTGGTGCCCTCTCTGGGGGAATACTTGGAAATTTTAACGAGACTGTAAATTATCTTCTTTTTTTTTCATTTCATATTATTTTATTTTATTTTTATTTTTTTTCTCAAGGCTTGACTAAGCGCGTTGGGTTACGCTGCTGGTCAGGCATCTGCTTGGCAGATGTGGTGTAGCGTATATGGATTTGACCGAACGCAGTGACGCCTCCTTGAGCTACTGATACTGATACTGTAAACTGAAGTGTGATCGAAGTTCTGCCCTGCAATGATAATATATTTTTATAAGATATTATTATTATTATAAAATAATGATAACAATAATAATAATGCGTACTTGTTGAGCGCTTTCCTAGCTGTGAGAGGACGCCCCGAAAGGATTTCGATTGATTGTGCGAGCTAGCTGCTGGGTCAGTTTCAGTTTCAGTTTCAATAGCTCAAGGAGGCGTCACTGCGTTCGGACAAAACCATATACGCTACACCACATCTGCCAAGCAGATGCCTGACCAGCAGCGTAACCCAACGCGCTTAGTCAGGCCTTGAGAAAAAAGGGGGGTGGGGGGGGGAATAAATAATAGATAAGCTTACATAAATAAATAAATAAATAAATAAATAAATAAATAAATAAATAAATAATAATTATAATATAGAAAAAGGTAGTAGTAATAATAATAATAAAATAATTTTTTAAAATAGATATAAAAAAATATATAAAAAATATATAAAAAAAATAAAAAATAAAACAATGATGATAAATAAGCAAATAAATGTAAAACATGAAGACACACATTCACACATACACCCACACATGCATAACGGATATGCACCAAACATGCAGTTTCACAGATATGAAAGCACAGTCAAATACATATAAACGTACATGCTGGGTCATCAGTCTCGAACCAAGAACACCCTGGCTTTTAGGGTCCGGAAGAACTAAGGGATGAATCCACATTAGCTGACTGGAAGGGTGGGACCATAGTTCTTTGGGGGGCGCCCTTCTGTAGGGCACAACCCCGATGAAACGTTGACTTAAGGTAAGCCTTGATTAATCCGTCAATTCTACCCGATGAGAGGGCGGCACCCATATGAATGGCAGATTGGGAGTTGAAGCCTCGGAACTTGGAACTCAGGTCTTGCTTGGATGCCGAAGGGCAGAGCACTTTGAATGTAAAACAGAGGGCAGGTCCGTGTGGTGTGCACTTTTTGACAGCGTTAGCGGACAAAACATGGCCAATGTGGACTTGATATTTCTCTCTCTCTCTCTCTCTCTCTCTCTCTCTTTATATATATATATATATATATATATATATATATATATATATATATATATATATATATATATATATATATATATATATGAGTCTGGAACCTTTTAGTCTGCAGTCTGTATCTACGCCGTTACTCGCAAGACATGTGCGGACATGTCAACAGAACAACGTATCATCAATAGAAACAGTCATTGTTTCGTCATCACAGCTACAGATCAGACAAGCAACAACAACAAAAAACAAAAAAAGCATAAAAACAAACAAAAAACAAACAGCAGACTGCCAATTACAGGACTGATTAAGATAATGCGAATAAGAAGGAAAACTATGAATTTTGAATACGAATAAGAAGATTTTTTTTTTTGAATTACATCACTGCTGCAACAGCAGTTACAAAATTCATGTTTGCATCTGTGGGTCTTAGGATTTTATTTCATATAACACCGGGGTCCTTGAGACTATACACACATACTTTTTTTTATTTAATATAACACTGGGGGCCTTGAGACTGTACACACATACTTTTTTTAAAATTTCATATAACACTGGAGGCCTTGAGACTATACACACATACATTTTTTTATTTCATATAACACCGGGGTCCTTGAGACTATACACACATACATTTTTTTATTTCATATAACACTGGGGGCTTTGAGACTATACACACATACATTTTTTATTTCATATAACACTGGGGGCCTTGAGACTATAAACACATACATTTTTTATTTCATATAACACTGGGGGCCTTGAGACTATACACACATACATTTTTTTTACACACACCATACAAACCAAAAGAGTGTGAAAAAACCAAACAACTAACTAAAAACAAAAATGTCACGAGAGCAAAGTAGTAAACGCACATTAACGAGTTGTTTTCGCCCAGCAATAGACAAAAGTTCTATCGGAAATAAATTAGGAGAGACGGATTTCAAATTTAACAATACTGTTTTGTTGTTGCTGCTGCTGTTTTAATTCAGAAGACAAGTGGAATTTAGCGGAATTTGGGCAGGTTCTGTAGCATTTTGTCTGATGCTGTCAAAAATGGGTGTCACTCGTATTCTTCTTCTTCTTCTTCGTTCATGGGCTGCAACTCCCACGTTCACTCGTATGTACACGAGTGGGCTTTTACGTGTATGACCGTTTTTACCCCGCCATGTAAGCAGCCATAATCAGTTTTCGGGGGTGTACGTATTCGAACTCTATACACTTGACAAACCACTACCACCACAGCCATGGCCAAACTCACCCCTCAGCATCGTCCTTGACCATCCCACGCACCCGCACGGCCTGCCGACCCTCAGTCCACCCGGGAAGTGGCCGAAGAAGGGTGCCCGCTGGGTCATGCAACAAGACAACAAACAGGATCCATTGGATAAGGGAGCTTACTTTGTTGTTGTGACAGATGATGAACATTTATAGCTTTCCTTTATGTGAGAGTATGATTTTGTTTGAAGTCAAAGAGCCAATCTGAACGGATTGTACAAGAGACAGAGAGCCGAATTATTACTAATAAAATTGTTTTTCTTACGATTAGAATAATTCATTATGGAGTAACTAAACAGTCATTATTTTGTTTGTCTGTTTTTTCACAAAAAATAGATCTGACTTGTCTTTGCATAAATTACACAGCTAATTTAAATATCGATTCCTTTGCACAAAAAAGAATAGAACCGGCTGGCGCCCCTTTTTTTTCAGAAAGAGCCATATTAATAAAGCACAAAAAGTGTTCTTGTGTAATTCAGTTAGCAGCGAGCCAAATTTACTTTTTCGTTAGTGAATTCGAATCACAATACACCCAACACAGAAAAGGCATCTGCACTGCCCATCTGAACGTGTCGTTCTGGTGAGTTGCGTCAGTGTGGTGTTAGATAATTTACATCCCGTCCCTTCAGCCACTGGGGTGTCATCCTCCTGGCTTGTTTCTCCTTCGTGATAACTAAAACACACAGCTTACCACAAATGTCCACATTGGATGTGATGAAAAATCATTTTTACACACAACACCTGGGCTGAATTACACAAAAGATCTTAGCAGCGGCTAAGTTTACATAGCGTTAAAAAAAAAAGACTTTTACGATGTCTATGGAATTACCATAGACTCAGGAAAATTCTTACGCTAAGCAAACTTCGCACTGCTGAGAGCTCCGACTTAAGAATGTTCCTAACGTGGCTGGCCGTCACTAAGATCGCCACTTCAACCCGGTGTAAGAACCTCAGACTACCCAGCCGCGGGATTTTTCCCTGGAGTCATTCTGGGCAAGTCTCGATTTACCCTCGGGATCATTTGTGGTTCGTCAATATCAACACTCCCCCCCCCCCACACCCCCCAGCCTCCTCCCCCCCCCTCCCTCCTCCGCCCCCCTCCTCAGTCAGGAATCGCCCTTTCTACGGGTTTGATCAAACCATTGAAAACGTAATGGGGGTTATTCTGGACAAGCCATGACTGACCCCCCGCACCCCCTCCTTTCTATTACAACATACCGGATGCAAACGTGAGGGAATTCTGAGCCAGTATTACCCTCCGGGGGTCATTTTGTTAGCCGCCATATCTGTGTCGAGGGGGGGTAAAATCCATCCGGGGAGAGGGAGGTGTCAGCTCTGACTAGCTGAAGCTCAGAATCAGAATAACTTTATAATATCAGTGGAGAAATACAGTGTGGCGAAGTCTGTGATACAGAGTGTCATTCCAGGCTCGTCTACATAGACCCTGGGATTAATTAAGCTTGGCCAGATTTTACCCCGGGGGTAACAACCAACAGGGGGGCGAACATGCTGCTGCACCTCCCAGCCCCCAGTGACACTCACAGTTGTTCTGTACCTCCCAGACCCCCAGTGACACTCACACAGTTGTTCTGCACCTCCCAGACCCCCCAGTGACACTCACACAGTTGTCCTGCACCTCCCAGTCCCCAGTGAAACTCACATAGTTGTTATGCACCTCCAAGACCCCAGTGACACTCACACAGTTGTTCTGTACCTCCCAGCACCCCAGTGAAACTCACACAGTTGTCCTGCACCTCCTAGCCCCCAAGTGACACTCAGACAGTTGTTCCGTGCACCTCCCAGCCCCCCAGTGAAACTCACATAGTTGTTCTGCACCTCCCAGACCCACTCACACAGTTGTTCTGCACCTCCCAGCCCCCCAGTGACACTCACATAGTTGTTCTGCACCTCCCAGCCCCCCCAGTAACACTCACACAGTTGTTCTGCACCTCCCAGACCCCCAGTGACACTCACACAGTTGTTCTGCACCTCCCAGACCCCCCAGTGACACTCACACAGTTGTCCTGCACCTCCCAGCCCCCAGCGACACTCACACAGTTGTTCTGCACCTCCAAGACCCCAGCGACACTCACACAGTTGTTCTGCACCTCCCAGCCCCCCAGTGACACTCACACAGTTGTTCTGCACCTCCCAGCCCCCCAGTGATACTCACACAGTTGTTCTGCACCTCCCAGCCCCCCAGTAATACTCACACAGTTTTTCTGCACCTCCCAGCCCCCCAGTGACACTCACACAGTTGTTCTGTACCTCCCAGACCCCCAGTGACACTCACACAGTTGTTCTGCACCTCCCAGACCCCCAGTGACACTCACACAGTTGTTCTGCACCTCCCAGACCCCCCAGTGACACTCACACAGTTGTCCTGCACCTCCCAGCCCCCCAGTGACACTCACACAGTTGTTCTGCACGGATGCCTCGTAGTACTCGGCGCCGTCCCTCAGCTCCAGGAATCGAACCTCGGAGGGCGGGATGCGGTGATCAAAGCGCACGAAGTCCCAGTTGTTGACCAGGATCCGGTAGTAGTCCGGGAAGGTCATGATGCGGATGGTGAACTTGCGTCCGTTGTTGAAGGGGAAGCTGGAAGGATGGCGGTGAAAGGAATGAGTTGTGGGAGGTGGGTTAACTTGCGCATGACTGTCTTTGGGTGATCACTACAAGTGCGGCGGCCCAACACTCAGCTTATATCACACATTGACATAAGCTCACGGTTGGGCCAACAGCAAAGTGAGAGCTGTATGATCAATGGTTTCTCCATTGCAATGGGAAGTCATTTACAGCTTAGTCTTTTGTGAAGGACTATGACTCAAAACTGGGAGGCAAAATTGCGCTGGCTCTTTAGTGCTGCAGCCTTGGGGGGGGCTAGTTGGCCTTTGGGAACCGTCCCAACGCCGACTATCCTCAAACCCTCTTGGCCGAGAGAGTGGGCATGTAACTTGGGCAAGACACTCTCCACTGTAATCAAATTCTAGCCCAGATTGGACAGCAGTTACCTCCTCTACTGTTCTGATGGTTATAGTCGGACACGACTGACTGCCCTACAAGTCTGGGGTTGAAAAGTTCACAGAGAAAATGAACGGGGAAGAAGACAGGGGCAGAGCGATGACAGATGGAAAGGGAAGGAATCAAATGAAGAAGGTTGACAAACCATGGTGGCGGGTGGTGGTGTGGTGGTGTGCGTTGTGATGTACGGACAACTATGTGTGTGTGTGTGTGTGTGTGTGTGTGTGTGTGTGTGTGTGTGTGTGTGTGTGTGTGTGTGTGTGTGTGTGTGTGTGTGTGTGTGTGTAGTTGGGGGGTGTGGGGTGTGATAGAGGTGTTAGTCGGCCAGGTATTTATGTTCATGTGCAGATACAACATTGGAAAACTGTTAAATGGAATGTTTGCTTCACCTGAAATCAATATATTGTACACACACGCTTGCTTAGGCAAAGTGTATTCAAGAAAGCAGAATGCACACATAGGCACGAGCAAAGTCTGGCGTTGCGTCTTCACAAACCAAACGACCAAACCACTCCATCCATTCAGCCAGACACAAACCGACCTGTAATCCAGCTTATCATTCGATATCCTCTCACCACCCCCTCCAAACACCACCCACATGTCCCTCACCCATAGTCCTATATCATTTTTAGGCTTCCAATCCATGTAGAAAGCACACACGCATGCACATGCACGCACGCAGAGACGCATGCATTCATGCGCGTGCGTACACACACACAGTCATATTCATGCAGAAGGTGAGAGAGAGAACACACACACACACACACACACACACACACACACACACACACACACACACACCGAGAAAGAGACAGACAGACAGACAGAGGCAGCTAATGCGTGCATTGAAACCATTTAAACACGTTTCATGGATATTCGATAGGTGAGAGAGAAAAGGAAACGACATGAGCGGAAGACTCGCTTTCACAATCACTTTACCTCCTCTTCCAGCTTCCCCTCCAACACCAACACTTACATCCACCTAGGAATGATAGCCACCCCGATGCCCCCGCCCCCTCCCCCCCCCCCCCCCCGCCTCCAACACCCACTCCACTCCCATTACTCTCACACCAGGAGCTGTCCTTTTTTTTACTCGACCGGCACCCCTCCCCCTGTCAGACTCACCTGTCCCTCTCCTCCCCCTGTCAGACTCACCTGGGGATGTCTCTCTCCTCCCCCTGTCAGACTCACCTGTCCCTCTCCTCCCCCTGACAGACTCACCTGTCCCTCTCCTCCCCCTGTCAGACTCACCTGTCCCTCTCCTCCCCCTGACAAACTCACCTGTCCCTCTCCTCCCCCTGTCAGACTCACCTGTCCCTCTCCTCCCCCTGACAAACTCACCTGTCCCTCTCCTTCCCCTGACAAACTCACCTGTCCCTCTCCTTCCCCTGACAAACTCACCTGTCCCTCTCCTTCCCCTGTCAGACTCACCTGTCCCTCTCCTCCCCCTGTCAGACTCACCTGAGGATGTCCCTCTCCTCCCCCTGTCAGACTCACCTGTCCCTCTCCTCCCCCTGTCAGACTCACCTGGGGATGTCCCTCTCCTCCCCCTGTCAGACTCACCTGGGGATGTCCCTCTCCTCCCCCTGTCAGACTCACCTGGGGATGTCCCTCTCCTCCCCCTGCCAGGACCCCCCCTGGAAGCTGTTGCGGACCACGGAGTCTCCGTCGTCGTTGCGCGGGTTGAAGTGCAGGGCGATGTCGGCGTCGCTGTCCTCACCGCACTTGAGGTTGATGGCGAAGCGCGTCACGTGGGGCAGCACGCGGCCCCGCAGCACGATCTGGGCGCCGGTGTTCAAACCCCCCGGCACCGGGATCAGGTCGTTTTCACGCTGTAGAAGGGGAGGAGCAGTTGTTGTATGAGTGGTGTGTGTGTGTGTGTGTGTGTGTGGTGTGTGTGTGTGTGTGTGTTGTGTGTGTGTGTGTGGTGTGTGTGTGGTGTGTGTGTGTGTGTGTGTGTGTGTGTCTGTGTGTGTGTGTTGTGTGTGGGGTGTGTGTGTGGGTGTGTGGTGTGTGGTCCGTGTGTGTTCAGCTTGTTGTCTACGTGTGAATTAATGGCATGTGTCATGCCTGTATAGATGCGTAATGCATCAATGAAAATATGTTCATGTATGGTGGTGGACGTTCAAGAAAGCGGCCAGCCGCCTGTCCTGAAAGGACGTTGAAAACTGACGATCATGGGCACACACACACACACACACACACACACACACACACACACACACACACACAAACGCGCGCGCAGTGCGGTCACTCCACCCTCCAGGATGGGCGGACTGAAACAGATTGATGGTGTCAAGGCTGTAAGCACACCCCATTAATGATATATATGTATATATATATACCCGATTGATGATAGCAAGACTGCAATCATACGGAAGGTGAAGACCGAGCAGTGAAGTGGGAGAAACCTTGGAGAGGAAAACTACAGAGACATGACCGGTTGAGAAGACGGGAAAGAGGGGCAAAGAGAAAGACACACACACATACACACACATTCACACACACACACACTCGATGCTGATGAACGAATGTTTAACATTTTTTGCCTTGACTGATGCAAATCTGATCACAAAACTATTCGTGTCCTTGATTTTGCTGTTTTCTGAAATCCTCATTGCTTAAAAAGTGGTCAAAGATTAATTAAATTTTGAACCTGGAATCTTCATGTGTTAGCTCCTCCCCAACTCCCCCCCCCCCCCCCCCCCCCCCCCACCACACACACAACCTCGCCCACCCCCATCTCCCTCTCCATTTCCACCACCACGAGGACTCAGACCCGTGGGGCAATCATTTCATCAATCCATCCATCCCCATTCCCAGTCCAAATCAATCAATCGATTATCAGTCCAACCCTGTCAGTTTTTGCTTTGTTTTGTATTTTTAGATAACAGGGAGCTTGCATGCTGGCTTCGATTTACAGTGGGAGTGAGTCAGCCTGTATGATTCAGACGGGCTGTGTTTCAGAAGTCAGCAGATTTCACTTTTGTCCTGATAACGTGTGTCCCTTTAAACACGCGGCAGACTATCGCAAGACGTACCTACGTGTGTGAGATAAACAACCATTGTTATCGACCTGTCCGACAGATAAAACATCTACACCTGCGCTCCTATCTACCATAGATAAAGAAGCGCACTGCATTCATTGTTAATTTGAAGGCCGTTTTTGGTTTAGCCCAAACTTGTAATATCGCCGTAACCGGTTTCACAATGGGAAGGGCTGAACTGGCTGATGTATATCATTTATCTGGGTATATTTTGCGGCGAATCTTTAAATGTATCGACAGATGATTCATATTAAAGCAAACTTTTTCGTATTCCTTGGTGAACCTAGTATCACTTTCTGACATACTTGATAGACGTTTTGCTTAGTTCTCCCTCCCACCCTCCCTCCCTCCCCCTCTTTCTCTCCCTCTCTCTCGCTCTTTAATCGTGAACTCAGTCTAACCGTAGTCGTTTTAGGAAAGAATATACACTGACAGATATATGTATAATCCACGTTAAACGATATTAAACTTCAGTTGTATATTTGTGAGCATAATACTTTTATATCATGACATCTTTTGGCATTACTCATCACAGGATCGACCTCTCGATCTTTTTTTCTGCAATTTAGCCCACCCATCCCACCCCCTCCACATCCATGTTGCTTTCATCATCATCGTTGAAAATTCGGCACTCCCCTTTCATCTCTTCCCTACCCCCACTACTGAACATCAAGTGGCAAGACAAGACCCCAGACACAGAGGTGCTCGCAAAAGCCACCCTTCCCAGCATCTTCACCATCCTGATGCAGTCCCAGCTTCGCTGGGCTGGACACGTGGTGCGCATGCCAGACCATCGGCTGCCCAAAAGGCTTTTCTATGGCGAGCTGCAACAAGGGAAGAGATCACACGGAGGTCAGAAGAAGCGCTTCAGAGATACTCTGAAAGTCTCTCTGAAAGCGTTTGATATCAACCCTGACTCCTGGGAGGAATCTGCAGTGGACCGTGACAAATGGCGTGCTGCTGTGCACAAAGGCGCCAAGTTGTGCGAGGCCAACAGGACTGCTGCAGCTGTTCAGAAGAGGCAGGCCAGAAAGTCACGGGCAAACAAGCTCCCTGACAATGGTATGCCTGTCTTTGTCTGCCCCAACTGTCAGCGAACATTTCGTGCGCAGATTGGACTATTCAGCCATCTGCGCATTCACAGATAGATTCATGAGCATCCTCCCCCCCACCCCACCACCACCCTCCCCCCATCCCCCAGCTGGATGACAACGATGGTCATCATCGATCTCGATGGACACACACCACCCCCACTCCTAAACCCCCTCCTCCCCTCCGTAACCCCCCAGGCCCCTTCACC
>NC_134879.1:45016157-45023657 GCF_041734735.1 Babylonia areolata | reverse complement strand
AGTCTCTCTGTTTCTTCTGCGTGTGCTTACTGATGCGCTTGTATAAAAATGAGACATACACACACACACACACACACTCTCTCTCTCTCTCTCTCTCTCTCTCTCTCTCACACACACACACACACACACGATTTTAAACTCCAGTCCAGTTGGTGTCCTCCTTTGATGTATTATAATTAATGTTGTTATTTATATTTACATTGTTGTAGGAGGTTAATACTTGTTGATATGCATACACATATTCTCCTTCCCATGACACCTCATTCAATACACACCACAATCTCTTTAGACTTTTTCTTATAATATACTTTCCCTCTGATACATAACATGAACACTTTTTTTTACACTAATATTCACATGCATTCCCTTTCCTTTATCCACTACTTTACTCCTTTGCGTCCACACACACACACACACACACACACACACACACACATATATATATATATATATATATATGTATCAGAAAGGGGAGGGGGAAGAAACGGACGAGGTCAGGGAAGAATGGAGAGAGAGGTAGAGGGTGAAGGGGGGTGGGAGCAGAGATAAGCTGACACACATACGACATGTTATTGATAAAGTCCCTGAGTGGAGCAACAGTTTGATATAGAGTCTGAGCTATAGAACGTTCACAAAACAACTTGTCTGAACATGTCTTCATGTCGGCGCGGATTGGAACATACACACACACAGACACATATAACACACGCATACGCACGGAACACACACACACACACACACACACACACACACACACACACACACACACACAGCCTAAAAAGAGAGTGAGGGAGAGACACATATAAAGACAAAGAAGAGAGATATATGTATAACAGACAGAGCAATAAACGTGAAATTCAATACAATTTCTTTTCTTCGAATGCAACCTTTAAAAAAAAAAAATGACAACGTCAGTGAAACGTGATAACCTTCAACACCAATCGGAAAAAAAATGTCCCCCCAAAAGTTGGACGTGTTCGATGTTTAAAAAGCGAACACGTTCAGGACATTGAAAACAGGAACAATTTACAAGTAGCACATATTACGAACAATAACACATGATTTGCAGACCTAACCAGTTCATAGTCGTACAACACTCTCTTGTCTAAAAACCAACCACGAACACTTACAAAAGCATTACACGCAGCTTGGATTATAACCCTGACCTGAAAAACATCTCTGATTACGCCCTTTATCCAGAGTGCAGAAAACACCTGCACGCGAATTATACAGGCTACACGCCACCTTATGAAGTGAGATTCGCCGCAGCCACCATTGCGCAATAAACGTGCGTACCTTTGTCATTTTGTCTGCCAAATCCTTTTTTTTTTTTTTTCTTTTTTTTCTTTTAATAGAAAAGTTTTCCCCCTTTTCTTGTGGCTATTTAACTGGTTATCTGATAATGATTTTCTCCTGTGTACGGTCGTGTACATAAGTGTGTTGTTCATATCAAATCAAAGAAAGAAAATCGGTGATCATTGACATCACAAACGGTTGTTTCCAAGCACACATGCATCACAAACGGGTTGAAAATGCGTTTAAACGGGTAAAATAATCGATATTTGCTGA
This sequence comes from Babylonia areolata, assembly GCF_041734735.1. Lineage (NCBI taxonomy): Eukaryota > Metazoa > Mollusca > Gastropoda > Neogastropoda > Buccinidae > Babylonia > Babylonia areolata. Next base: position 45,022,088 of record NC_134879.1, on the reverse strand, counting down.
GGCCAAAACATTACTATTATTCGGTGTTTTATAAAAGATAACTGTGTTGTTGTTGTTGTTGTCGTTTTCAAGGTAAAAAAAAAATGAAGTGCATGTGCAAGAAAGAACGTGTGGTGGTGCTGATCACAATGACTGTGCACACACACACACCGCTGTTTGCCGATAACTCGGCGTCGTTTAATCACGACCCCAAGACCAAAGCTGTACAAGTTCCTACGCGAACCTTGTACTTCTTTGAAAAAAAAACCCAAAAAAATCCCTGGAACGAATTGCACAACACACCTGCCCATGAAACATACACCACCTCCAGTAACTGAAGCACCGTAACGAAGCAGCAATAAACCAGGGAGTGGCCAACATTACGCAGTCAACTGCATACAGTCAAGAACCACATTAACTGAATTCAGCAGCAGAAAACAAGGATAATGCATTAACCCATAGCTAGTTTCAGATGTAAGGAATAAGTTGTTTTTTTGGGTTTTTTTCTTCAGTTTCTCAAGGAAGTGTCACGGCGTTCGGACAAATCCATATACGCTACAACACATCTGCTAAACGCATGCCAGACATCAGCATAACCCAATTAACACGCTAGTTAGGCCTTGAGCATATATATATATATATATGTGTGTGTGTGTGTGTGTGTGTGTGTGTGTGTGTGTGTGTGTGTGCCTTTCAGAGTGAGTTTCTTCAAAAGACTTTTGCCAGAGGACAGCACTCTTGTTGTCATGGGTTCTTTTTCAGTGCGCCAAGCGCGTGATGCACACGGGACCTCGGTTTGTTTCGTCTCATCCGAATGACTATAGACGCTCAGTCTGATTTCCCAGTCCAACTTGAGAGAAAGGGAGAGAGAGAGAGAGAGAGAGAGAGAGAGCGGGAATCGAACCTAGGCCCTCTGTGTTGGCAGGCAGATAAGCGTCAGTAACTAAACCACCGCACCACTCAACCAATCTATCAATCAATCCAAGCAGCACAGAGGGGCATGTGAGCACCGACTAATGCACACCTGGATGCGACAAGCAGAAACAATACCACCCAGTTCAACTCACCTGACACACACACCGTACACACCAACGACTGTCACAGCCCAAAGTGAAACCGTCTCGAGATAGCGACCAGTTATAAACCTCTAAACCAGACATTCTAACCAACCAACGAAAAGAAGAGAAAAAATCCGCTGACTCTGTGTGTGTGTGTGTGTGTGTGTGTGTGTGCGTGTGACTTGATGTGAGTCACAAGCACCTGATACTAACTTTCTGGACGGGGACAGGACAGAACCCAACCCACGTATGTTCACGACCAAGACTTCATTCAATTGGCCAAGATATTCCATGTGATGGTTATAGCCAGTGTGCAACGTTCCTACCTTCCATCATCATTTTTTTTTGTTGTTTTTTGTTCGTTTCGGGCGTGAAGATTTTAGGGGCCTGGCCTCTCTGTGGCTGGGTCACTCTCTGTGTTTCTCTGCCTGCCTGTCTGTCTGTCTCTGTCTCTCTCTCTGTGTCTCTGTCTCTCTCTCTCTCTCTTCAGTTTTCTGTCTGCCTGCCTGCCTGTCTGTCTGTCTGCTTCTGTCTGTCTGTCTGTCTTTCCCTCTGTCTGTCTGTCTGTATCTCTCTGTCTGTCTGTCTGTATCTCTCTGTCTGTCTGTCTGTCTGTATCTCTCTCTCTCTCGCTTCCCCCTCTCCCTCCCCCCTCTCTCCCTCTCTCTGTGTGTTATCAGTGCATTGTTTAATCCCCCCTCCCCACCGCCTAAACTGTGTGGGCGTGCTGTGTGTTGTCGTGGTACACTGGGACACGGCCAGGTCAACCCAGCCCACCCCCCTGTGTCACTGACACCCCCCCCGCCCAACCCCCACTCGCCCCCCCCCTCCCTCCCCAACCCCCTATTCCCAACCACACACGCACATCACACCGTCAAGTCGTCGACAAGGGACAACCCAGGTATGTGGGACTTTCTACCCCCTGATATACTACACCCACACCACCACCACCACCCCTCCCTAGTCGGGCTTTGGTCTCTCTGTCTCTGTCTCTGTCTGTCTTTGTCCCACTGTCTGTCTGTCTCGGTCTGTCTCTGTCTCTGCCTATTTCTCTCTCTCTCTCTCTCCCCCCCCCCCTCTCTCTCTCTCTCTCCCTCTCTGTCTTTGTCACTCTGTCTGATTATCTCCGTCTGTCTCCGTAGCTCTCTCTCCCTCTCTCCCCCTCCCCCCCTCTCTCTCTCTGTCTTTGTCACTCTGATTATCTCCGTCTCTCTCCCTAGTTCTCTCTCTCTCTCTTCCCCCTCTTTCTCTGTCTTTATCACTCTGTCTGATTATCTCTGTCTGTCTCCCTATCTCCTATCTGTCTCTATTACTCTCTCTGATTATCTGTCTCCCTATCTCCTCTCTCTCTTTATCACTCTGATTATCTCTGTCTATCTCCCTAGCTCTTCTCTGTCTCTATCACTCTGTCTGATTATCTCTATCTCCCTAGCTCTTCTGTCTTTATCACTCTGTCTGATTATCTCTGTCTGTCTCCCTTGGTCCCCCCCCCCCCCTACCCCTCTCTCTCTCTCTGGCTCAAAGTCCGTAATAATGGGAGTGGCTGTCTGTATCTCACACGCTGAGTCCTTGACCGTATGGTTATCTTTCATTGTGCGTCTGTACGTAAACTGATGGGCTAAAATGCGCAGCTGTGCACAAAACATGGTCTTTGGGAATGGATGATCAAAACACACACACACACACACACACACACACACACACACACACACACACACACACACACGGACACATATACATATATGTTAACATGCATTATATATGTGCACACATCACGTGTCACCTGCGGTCGCTGGCACATAAACACACACATATACACACAACACACACATGGACACGCACGCACACTGACACACACATATATACACACACAGACACACGCGCGCGCGCGCGCGCACGCACACACACACACACACACACACACACACACACACACACAAATCACGTGTCACGTGCGGACGCTGACACATACATCCGGTTGCATACCTTCATATCAGTCTAGAGGCTTGGCCTCCCATGGCATACCACCCACATCATCACTCACTCTGTCTGTCTGTCTGTCTGTCTGTCTGTCTGTCTGTTTGTCTCTTCGCATGTGTGAAAAATAACTCGTAAGGATATCTTGTCCTTGGCATCGATATCCGCCCAACATTTCGCTGTGGGTGACTGAGGGGCAAGGTGACATGACACTGACAGTCATCTCATTCATCCACCAGATCTCATGACATTGCATTGTCTGTTCCGTTCTCTCGTGCTCTCTGTCTGTCTCTGAAGAGAGAGAGAGAGAGTGAGTGTGTGTGTGTGTGTGTGTGTGTGTGTGTGTGTGTGTGTGTGAGAGAGAGAGAGAGAGAGAGAGAGAGAGAGACTTATCCGCATGTCAGCTACGTAAATTGTAGGACTGTGTAACTAGAGTCCAAGCAAAATTGTAATGTACTAGAAAACTGTCTGTTATTGTTGACAATGTTAGGAGCCTGATGACTTATGAACATAAAACCATCTGGAATCTGTCTGTCTCTGAGTGTCTCTGTCTCTGTCTCTGTATCTCTCTCTCGCTCTCTCTCGCGTCCATGTCCGTGTCCGTCTGTCTGTCTGTCTGTCCGTCCGTCCCCCCTCCCATTGTCTCTTTCTCTTCTCACTTCTCCTCTCTCTGTCTTCCTCTGCAATTTGCTCTTTTCCCGTCCCTCTCTTTCGCTTCCTTCTCTCCCCTTTTCTTCTATTTCCCATCTCTCTCTCTGTCTCTATCTCTCTCTCTCTCTCTCGCACTCTCTCTTTTCTCTCTCTCTGTCTCTATCTCTCTCTCTCTCTCGCACTCTCTCTTTTCTCTCTCTCTGTCTCTATCCCTCTCCCTCTCTCTCTCTCTCTCACTCTCTCTCTCACTCTCTCTCTCTTCTCTCTCTCTCTCTCTCTCTCTCTCTCACACACTCTCTTTTCTCTCTCTCTTTGCTCTCGCTCTTTGCTCTCGCTCTTCTCTCTCTCTCTTCTCTCTCTCTCTCTTCTCTCTTCTCTCTCTCTCTCTCGCTGTCTGTCCCTCCTTCCCTCCCTCCCTCACCTCTCTCTCTCTCTCTATCTATCCATCTATCTATCTATCTATCTCTATCTCTATCTCTCCATTAACACAATATTACTCTGTGTTGCCAGGTGAATCAGGGATGTTTAGAACGCTGTGACATTTCAGTATCCTTATTTGCGTTTTCATGGAAGTGACTAAAGCAAGCACAGCCAGTAGACTGATGTTTTTTTTTTCTTTCCCCATCGATATATAAGCGGTCATAGCCGGTTGTTTTTCCTTCTAAATGTCTTATCTCTGAAGGAAAATCCTGCAATTTATACATCGATCACTCTTCCCCAATTGGATCGAAGTAAACATAATCTTTGAAATGTTTTCTTTTCTTTTCTTTTTTTTTCTTTTTTTTTTTATAAGGATTCTAAGCATTCACTAATCCAGCAACTGAAGCCAAATATAATTATATTGGGCTTGTTTTTTTCCACATCTAGCAAAACATACTAGTTCTCCATTCCCATAAACTTGTAAACAAATTGGTTATTTTCAATAACTAAAACTTAGCATGTGCCTTAAACAAAAAAATATCGTTTCTTTCTTCTTTAAAGATTACACATCAATCAACTATTAAAAAGTTGTTGTTTTTTAAATACGCCATTCATATTTCAATGAAGAACAGACAATTATACTGTCCACTTCTTTTTTTCAAACTCATGAACCACTTACAAAAAAAAAAAAAAAAATTTAAAAAAATTAAAAAAATCCACGTTAATTCATTTCAATTTCGGATCCGCAAACCAGAGTGGATATACACACTTCAACTGCCATGAACCTAATACATTCATTCCACGAAGTTTGTTGTTGTTGTTTTCAGCTGTATATAAATTGACGTTCCAGGAACCGTATAGTTTTCACAGAACATCCCGGTCGGAATGGACGTATTTCTCTGTGACTTGGATCCGACAGTGAATGCCACGTGCCTTCCTGTTTGTATCAAAACCTGTTCACCACTGAGGGAGACACGCATGCCATGGGGTGATTCTATTTTTGTATGTGTGCATATTTATAGGTACGTGCGCACGCGCGTCTGTACGTCCGCACACTGCATGCAGACATAAATCTGGGTGGCGCTGGACTGTGGCGACGCGCTCTGCCCGGGGAGAGCAGACCGACTTTCACACAGAGAAAAGCGTTTTGATGACAAAAAAAAAAGTAATACAATACAGTACACTGCAAACACAATACAACTAGTTCAGTTCAGCTCAGTTTACTCCAGAGAGGGGTTACTGCGTTCGGACAAATCCGTATACGCTACACCACATCTGCTAAGCAGATGCCAGGCCAGCAGCGTAACCCAACGCGCTTTAGTCAGGCCTTGAAGAGAAAACAAAAAGAAGAAGAAAAAGAATAAACACATAAATGGTTACATTATTAAATCGCTGAATAAACAAATAAACGATTAAATGAATGAGTAAATAAATATTATTTTAAAGTATAATAAAAATCAAATAAAATGCGGAGGGAAATGATCTTGAGAAATGTATACCAATACAATAAAACTACAATATTCTCTTCGAAAATTTATTACTGCCAGGTGGATTTCCATGCACTTTCACCAAAACGATCTATTCTTTTCTGTTGAAAGACAGCATCATTTTGTTGTCCGTTGCCTTGAATCAAAGAGACACAGCGGATATGAACTCACTGCCGCAATGCTCCTTAAAGGATACATGACCTTTTACCTTTTTTTTCTTATTAATAATGACGATGATGATGATAACAAGAAGAAGAAGAATGCATATTAAAAAAAAAAAAGCCACACGCACACACACACACACGTAAACACACGCACACACAAACACACGCACACATACGCACACACACGTATTTGTA
>NC_134879.1:45001157-45011157 GCF_041734735.1 Babylonia areolata | reverse complement strand
ACAGACTGACAAAGAAATTAAGCTTACAGTTGGGCCAGTTCCTTTGCAGAGAGTTTATGATTATCAGAGATTAACAATAGCTTTAAGTTTGTATATGGGCCAGTTCCTTTCCAGAGAGTTTATATCAGAGACTGACAAAGAAATTAAGCTTGCAGCTGGGCCAGTTTCCAGAGAGTTTATATTAGAGACTGACAAAATGCTTAAGCTTACAGCGTGGTCAATTCCTTTGCAGAGAGTTTATGATTATCACAGACTGACAAAAGCTTCAGTTTACAGTTAGGCTAATCCCCCTTTTCAGAGAGTTTATATCCGAGACTGGCAAAGAAATTAAGCTTACAGCTGGGCCAGTTCCTTTCCAGAGAGATTATATCAGAGACTGACAAAAGCTTCAGCTTACTGTTGTGCCAGATCCTTTCCAGGGAGATTATATCAGAGACTGATAAAGAAATTAAGCTTACAGCTGGACCAGTTCCCTTCCAGAGAGTTCATATCAGAGACTGACAAAATGCTTAAGCTTACAGCGTGGTCAATTCCTTTTCAGAGAGTTTATGATTATCAGAGACTGACAAAAGAAAGGTTACAGCTGGGCCAGTTCCTTTGCAGAGAGTTTATGATTATCAGAGCCTGACTAGCTTTAGCTTACAGTTAGACTAATTCCTTTCCAGAGAGTTTATATCCGAGACTGGCAAAGAAATTAAGTTTACAGCTGGCCGGGCCAATTCCTTTTCAGAGAGTTTATGATTATCAGAGACTGACAAAAGAAAGGTTACAGCTGGGCCAGTTCCTTTCCAGAGAGTTTATATCAGAGACTGACAAAGAAATTAAGCTTACAGCATGGTCAATTCCTTTCCAGAGACTTTATATTTATCAGAGATGGCATGCGGTTAAACTGTTGGACCAACAGCGAAGTGACAGCGTGTACATCAATGGTTTCTCCACTGCAATGGGAATTTAGTTACAGTTTTGTTGTGTAAGCAACTATGAATCTCGAACTAGGAGGCAAGATTGCACTGGCTCTTAGTGCTGCAGCTTTAGAGGCTAGGTGGTCGTAGGAGACCATCCCAACGCCGACTGTCCTGAAACCCTCTTGGCCGAGAGAGTGGGGGTAGAACTTGGCCAAGACACTCTCCACTATATAATCAAAATCTAGCCCGCATAGTGGGAACAGTACCTGCATCGTCTGCTGTTATGAGGGTCATAGCTGGACATGACTGGGTGTTCTACATATACATATTCCAAAATTTTATAGCGAGCAAAAGTGTTTTTGCTTCCTCTCCATGCACTTTAAACATCTTATATACACAACACTCCAACCAGAGCTAAAAAAAAAAAAATATTAAAAAAAAACAAAAACAAGAGAGGCAAGGCCTTTAAGACTCACTTGTGATACACTTTTTAAAAAATCTAATCGTTAAAATGTGTTCTGTATTTGTTATTATAAAGCTTCGGGTTAAAAGAAAAAGAAAAAAAAAATCCTAACGGCAGATTCGAACTCCGCGTGTTCGGGTGAGAAGAAACTGTCTTACCCATTACACTATCGTGGCTCCATAACTGACGCTCAAAAATATAATATTTAAACATGCTTTTTTTAAAGGGCGATAAATCGATTGCGGTATTCGCAGTGAGAACGTTGTTTAAATCATATTATTCTGGTGTACCTTGGGCATTCAAAAAATCTTTAAGGGCAATTAAAAATTCTTTTTAAGTCCACGGAAAAGGAGACGTGGCTATCGCCGCAATCACACTGCAAAATTTAGCCGTTTTCTCTGGATCTAGATAGATGTACAAGTTTCAGTTAGTTACACCCGGTTGACACGGTCGATTCAATTTTTCTTTTATGTTCATTCTAGTTTTATAGTTTTAAAGTTAATATGAAAATTGAGTATTTTGATAAAAATAAGTACTTCTAAACGTCTTATGAAGTGAAATGGACTTCATTCTGAGAAAAGTCAAGACTAAAACGTTTACGTTTCATCAATTCATGGGTATTAACTCACATGGTTTATTATTTTTAACTGTGAATTCCAACTGATTCTGGGGATATTTTTATGGCAGTTTGGGGCATAATCCAGTAAGTGATGAGGCGTTCACAAATCTTTCTCTGAATAAATATTTAACGGTCTCCTTCTCCAACTTTCCATCACATGTTATCGTGTATTGTCCATTAAATATAGGATTGAACGGGCAGGTCAACAACTTGAAACAAAATGACGTCGTTCGCGTTCGCGAAGAATATGAGCATGCGCTTTGAATGTGTATAAATATGTGTACGCAATTGATTTTTGCCTATGACCTTCAGGCCTCAGCCAATAGATCTATAAAGTCCACTCGTCGTATTGATTTTAGTATTTTTCCGAAAAAGACCGCTTGACCGAATGAACACAGTGAAAGCCCTGTACACTGAGAGTAAATCACACAAGCTTTTCATGTATTGAGTATAATTTCAAAATGTAATGTTTAAGATGAGAAAGATCAGTTTAAAGCAAATTAAGTCCCGTAGCATTAATTACAGATTAATTTCCCTTTTTTTACGATCTGCACCAAAACGTTTGCAAAATAAATAAAACTTCCATGCTTAGCAAAAGAAGTTCCTGTTTGAACAGAAAATAATAACAATGACTGCTCTTGTTTTTGTGTCAGAATACCAGATCAAAGTGTCAAGTTTGGAGAATTAAAAAAATATAAATATAACAGTAAATGCAGTTTGCATATAATTTGGCTTCTTTTTTTATTTTTGTGTGCCCATCCCAGAGGTGCAATATTGTTTTAAACAAGATGAATGGAAAGAACTGATTTTTTCCTATTCTTATGCCTAATTTGGTGTCAACTGACAAAGTATTTGCAGAGAAAATGGCAATATTAAAGTTTACCACACACACACACACACACACACAGACAACCGAACACCGGGTTAAAACATAGACTCACTTTGTTTACACAAGTGAGGGGGGGGACATAAATTATGTGTGTTGTGGTGGTGTGGGAAGGTTTCGGGTGTGGGTGTGTAGGCAAGTGGGTGTGGGGCCAGGTGGTGTGTGTGTGTGTGTGTGTGTGTGTGTGCCTGCGTGTGCACCCTACGTGCCTCAGTGTGTATGTTAGGGTGTGCACGCGTACGCACGTGTGTATACATGTGTGTGTGTGTGTGTGTACGCACGCACGTGTGTGTATATGAGAGAGAGAGAGTGTGTGTGTGTGTATGCGCGCGCGCGCGCGTCTGTGTGTGTGTGTGTGATGTTATCAACGTCTTTTTTTCTAATGACATATGAAGCTCATGAACGTCTCCTACCCCCATTAAAAAAAGGCAACAAATCCCTAGTCTCATGTTTCTTTATCTTTTGCTTTCTATTTCTCTTCATCTGAACGCTGATGATCGAGTAATGCAAAAGAGGCGTTTCCTTTTTTTATCCTTTGTGTTTTTTTTTCTCTCTCTCCGTCTTTTATTCTTCTCGCACGTGTGTGTATATGAGAGAGAGAGTGTGTGTGTGTGTGTGTGTATGCGCGCGCGCGCGCGTGTGTGTGTGTGTGTGTGTGTGTGTGTGATGTTATCAACGTCTTTTTTTCTAATGACATATGAAGCTGATGAACGTCTCCTACACCCATTAAAAAGGCAACAAATCCCTAGTCTCATGTTTCTTTATCTTTTGCTTTATATTTCTCTTCATCTGAACGCTGATGATCGAGCAATGCAAAAGAGGCGTTTCCTTTTTTTTTTTTTATCCTTTGTGTTTTTTTTTCTCTCTCCGTCTTTTATTCTTCTCTCACGTATCAGTGCCACAAACAGTCAGACGCAACGCGCAGTTTGCGATCGGCTATACACACCCAGCTGACAGGACAAGAAACTGAACACACACAGATAATGATCATAAGCTTACACACGGGCCAGAGCAATGTGAGAGCTGTTTGATCAATGGTTTCTCCACTGCACTGGGACTTCATTTACAGCCCAGTCTTTTATGGAAGGGCTATGGCTCTCAAACTAGGAGGCAAGATCGCGTGGGCTCTTAGTGCCCGGTAGCCTTGGGGGCTAGCTGGCCTTTGGGGACCATCCCAGCGTCCACTGCACTAACACTAACACATCTTGGCCGAGTGAATGAGGATGCAACTTGGGCAACACACACCCCACTAAAATCAAATTCTTGCTCAAATCAGCGTCGGGACAACAGATTCTGTTCTTATGGCCAGTGTCACGTCGGACACAACTGACTAGCAGTACACAAAGTGAATTATTATTTGTTTACCTATGTGCCGAAATGATTCGGATTGTTCAGTAGAAAATAAAGATGTCAGAAAAGTAAAGGGCCATGTCATAAAACATCGCATATTTTTATATCTTTTTAAACTGAGAGATGATATACATTATGCAGACTGCATGCAGTCAACCACTGGCCTCTCATTAAATACATAGACACCTGTTTAAGGCATATGTGCACAATGGTCAGGTCAGGGGCATAGTCCTTGCTACAAGTACCATGTAACCCAGTACGACCTACCGAATGTGAAGTCTCCCAACGACGGACCAGGCGGAGGAGGAAACCTTTCCCAACGGCTGTGAAGGCGGAAGAGGATGACCAAAGGGCAGGGGGAGCTCTTATCCTTGGCTGGAAGTCCTCCTAAGAGACGGAACTCCGAAGAGAAAACCTGCACCTGTCAGGCAACCAGGCAAATGTGGGAACACACACACCGACAGAAAAGCCTGCCTGCCTACTCATCCGTCGGTCCGACGGGAGACTCCGTCACCATGGAAAGCTTGAAAAGAAAGTTGTGTCAAAATCGACTGACGTTTCAGCCAAACCTCGACATTCATTCAGTGATGTGTAATCGATAACTTTGAATTTTCACTGTAAAAAGAAAAACATCGAAGTGCACGTGCAAAAAAGCATTTGTGGTTATGAGTAGAGCTCACTGCAAAAATGTTTGCCGAAAACCCAGCATCGTTTTACCATTTCCCCCAAAAGAGAACTGTGCGTGTTCCCAAGTGTCCATAATTTTTTTTTTTTTTTTTTTTTTTTTTTGTGAATCCTGTCGTTGTGACCTCATTTTTAATCCTATTACAGCAGCAGTAGGTTGATCTGAAACAAGACAGGGTGGGGACACGGGGAGAGGTGACAAATGGAATCCTGACCACCCCAAAACGGGAAGGTGCATTCTGTCGGAAAAAGGGATATGATATTTTGAATGGCACCATGTTGTGACCAATATTATCGACCTTGTGTTCGAATAAGGGTTGATGATTGGATTACACATGCTTTGCGTAGACTGGATGGATGGTTGTGAAACATGCCCGCTTTTTGACTCACTTGTGTAAACAAAGTGAGTCTATGTTTTAACCCGGTGTTCGGTTGTCTGTGTGTGTGTGTGTGTGTGTGTGTGTGTGTGGTAAACTTTAACATTGACATTTTCTCTGCAAATACTTTGTCAATTGACACCAAATTAGGCATAAAAATAGGAAAAATTCAGTTCTTTCCAGTCATCTTGTTTAAAACAATATTGCACCTCTGGGATGGGCACAAAAAAATAAAAAAAATGAAGCCTAATTATATGCAAACTGCATTTACTGTTATATTCATATTTTTTGTATTCTCTAAACTTGACACTTTGATCTGATATTCTGACACAACAACAAGAGCAGTCATTATTATCATTTTTTGTTCAAACTTCTTTTGCTAAGCATGGAAGTTTTATTTATTTTGCAAACGTTTTGGTGCAGATAGTAAAAAAGGGAAATTAATCTAATTAATGCTAGGGGACTTAATTTGCTTTAAACTGATCTTTCACATCTTAAACATTACATTTTGAAATTATACTCAATACATAAAAAGCTTGTGTGATTTACTCTCCGTGTACAGGGCTTTCATTTGCCAAAGTGGTCTTTTTCGGAAAATACTAAAATCAATATGACGAGTGGACTTTACAGATCTGTTGGCTGAGCCCTGAAGGTCATTGGCAAAAATCAATTGCGTACATATATTTATACACATTCGAAGCGCGTGCTCATATTCTTCGCGAACGCGAACGCGAACGACGCCATTTTGTTTCAAGTTGTTGACCTGCCTGTTCAATCCTATATTCAATGGACAATACACGATAACATGTGATGGAAAGTTGGAGAAGGAGACCGTTAAATATTTATTCAGAGAAAGATTTGTGAACGCCTCACCACTTACTGGATTATGCCCCAAACTGCCATAAAAATATCCACAGAATCAGTCGGAAATCACAGTTAAAAACTGTAAACCATGCAAGTTAATACCCTTGAACTGATCACGATGAAACGAAAAAATTTCCAGTCTTGACTTTTCTCAAAATGAAGTCCTTTTCACTTCTTACGACGTTTAGAAGTACTTGTACTTGGCTCTACATGTTATTAGTTTAACAAAATACTAAATTTTCATATCAACTTTAAAACTATAAAACTAGAATGAACATAAAAGAGAAATTGAATCGACCGTGTCGTACTACATTCCCGGCGGGTGTAACTGAACTTGTACATCTATCTAGATCTAGTGAAAACGGCTAAATTTTGCAGTGTGATTGCGGCGATAGCCATTAAAAAGATTTTTTTTATTGCCCTTAAATATTTTTTGAATGCACAAGATACACCAGTGTAATATGATTTAAACAGATTTCTCACTGCGAATACCGCAATTGATTTATCACCCTTTAAAAAAGTATGTTCAAATGTTAAATTTTAGAACGTCAGTTAAGGAGCCATGATAGTGTAATGGATAAGGCAGTTTCTTCTCACCCGAACACGTGGGGTTCGAATCTGGTTAGGACTTTTTTTTCCTTTTTTTAAACGCGAAGCTTTATAATAACAAATACAGAACACATTTTAACAATTAGATTTTTTTTTTTAAAGTGTATCACAAGTGAGTCTTGAAGGCCTTGCCTTTCTTGTTTTTTATATTGCCGTACCCTCTGTTGCAACCTTGGTCTTTTACCTTTTCAGCAAGGTCCCAAGTACTTATGATCATTTTACAAAGATCTTTGCATTTCTGCTGGGTCACTTTAGTAGTATTTCATACTACTGCTACTACCACTACTACTGTTACTACTACTGCTACTACTACTTCTGCTACTGCTTCTGCTGCTGCTGCTGTTGCCACTGCGACTAATTCTACTACTGCTGATAGAGAGACAAAATTAGATAAATAAATGTTTAAAAATAACTGTATCTATGTAGCTGTAAATCGTGTGCAGAAACAAATCAAAGCACAGTCACACCCAACTTTTACACGCACGCAGAGCGCTGAAACAAAGGGGTGGAAGACAACAACAACAAAAATCAATACATATCATAACAGGGCTAGAGAAACTATGGACAGAGGGTATGGAGGAGCAATTTTGGAAGAGTACAGCGCTTCACTTTGCTGTAATTCTGCACTTGTATTTACTTTCGCCCCCCCCCCCCCGACCCCCCGCCACCCCCCCTCCTACCCCCGGCACCCCCTTCTTTTTTTTCTTTCTTTTTTTTTTTAATCATCATACGCGGGACAAACCCCCATACTGATAACAACAGCTCGCTTCAGCGAGGTGCCAGACTAAATTAGCGGTGCTTCTGGACCAGATATTGTCATTCATTTTACTTCTTTCCATGCCATGACAGTTCTGCCCTTGAATCTGCCAGCTCCAAAACTTGGATGCGAACTGACTCTGCGGAGAGGAGATCAAAGCTGATAATAATAATACTGATGCTACTACTATTACTACTACTACTAATGATAATAATAATAATAATACTGTAGTAATAATGATAATAGTAACAAAAATGATAACAATGATAATAATTATGATGATAATAGTAATGATAATGATAATAATGATGATGATAATTTTATGGAGTCTCCCGTCGGTCCGACGGATGAGTAGGCAGACAGGCTTATCTGTCGGCGTGTGTCCTCATATGGGAGAAGAGGCCGATTCTGGATGCGCAGCACTTCCCACAGGTGTTTCAAGGGAAAACGTCTCCAGAAGTTGAGCCCTGCTTCCTTCGCTCGCGCTTCTCCTTAGTGGCCAGCGTTCTCTTGTTTTCAAACGTCTTTATGCCACTAGAGCACAGCATCCTCCAGCGACAGCGGTCAAGGGCATCAGTTTCCCAGGAAGCGATGTCTATGTCACAGGCTTTGAGGTTTGTCTTCAAGGTGTCCTTGAAGCGCTTGCAGGGTCTTCCAAATTCACGGTTGCCTTCCTTTAGCTAGCCATAGAAAAGCATCTTCGGGATCCTGCTGTCTGTCATGCGGACAACGTGTCCTGTCCAGCGTAGCTGGCACTGGATCAGCAGGCTTTCGATGCTGGGCAGGCCGCTCCTCTCTAGGACCTGGAGGTTGGAGACCCTGTCTTGCCACTTTACGCCGAGGATCTTTCGTAGGCATCTCTGGTGAAACTGCTTAAGTTGTTGAATGTGACGGCGATACGTCGTCTATGTTTCACAGCAGTACAACAAGGTGGTCAGCACAACAGCCCTGTAGGTTTTCATCTTGGTGCTGAGCTTGATGCCGTTGTTGTTCCACAGCCTGTTGTTGAGTCTGCCAGAGGCGGAGCTGGCCTTGGCGATGCGCAGTGTCACTTCTGCATCAAGGGCTCCGTTGCTGCATAGGGTGCTGCCCAGGTAGCAAAACTTGTCGACTGACTTGATCTCTGTGTCATTGATTTTGATTGCAGGTGGGGGGGGGAGGGATTGGGGTGGGGGGGGGGGGGGGGGCATTGGCGTTCTGTGAGCTAGCTGGTTGGTACATGGACTCGGTCTTACTGAGGTTGATGGTGAGTCCAAAGCGCCTGCAGGAGGTTGAGAACCTGTCCATAATGAACTGTATGTCCTCATGGGTGTGTGCAGCAAGTGCGCAGTCATCAGCGAAGAGGAATTCTCTCAACAGTGCCTCAAACACCCTGGACCTGGCGTGGAGTCGCCGCAAGTTGAAAAGTTTGCCATCTGTGCGAAACTGAATGTAGATGCCCCGGTCACAGTCTTGGAAGGCATCAATCAGCATGGCAGAGAAGAGAATGGAGAATAGTGTGGGTGCCAGGACGCAGCTCTGCTTCACTCCATTTACCACAGGAAACGGATCCGCCATGTCAGTATTTTCCTGTACTCTCGCCTGCATGCCATCGTGGAAAGATGCAATCAGCTGGATTAGGCTCTCTGGGCAGCCGAACTTTAGGAGGACTTCCAGCCAAGGATAAGAGCTCCCCCTGCCCTTTGGTCATCCTCTTCCGCCTTCACAGCCGTTGGGAAAGGTTTCCTCCTCCGCCTGGTCCGTCGTTGGGAGACTTCACATGCGGCAGGTAGTACTGGGTTACATGGTACCAGTAGCAAGGGCTATGCCTCTGACCTGACACGCTGATAATAGTAATGATAATAATGACAATAACATTAATAGTAATAACAATGATAATAATGAAAGGACATTTGATACGCTCAGTCTAATAATGCAAAAGCCATGTGCGTTTACAATGAAAAATACAATGATCAGTAACCATTAGTGCAGAGCATAATCAGCGACAGACTTTCTTATTTCAATGTTTTCCCGGGAGCATGAGTGAGGTTTACGATGGAACCGACGACGCCAATCAGGTGGGGATGCGTGACAAGGCTGTACCACTGCAGCTTCCTTCGTCGTTTTTTTTTTTTTTTGTTTTTGTTTTTTTTGGGGGGTTTTCAGGGGACAGCAAGGCCCGACAAATACAGACACCTGCAGTGTTGATCAGTAAATGTTGAGTAAAACGCTGAGGGTCACATCCATAAAATGGTCTTTTTGTTGTTGTTATTGCTTTTGATGGCACCCGACTTTGCCCCACCTGATGCCGGACAAAGCTTGGTTGGGGCCGACATGCAGGAGATCCTTTAAAGAAATTTCTAAATTTATTCTTTTTACCTATGCCTCAGAGAGGGTTTGCCGAACTACACATTTCTGCACTGTAAGCTATGTTGTAGCGCAGAGAGAGTACCTTGGTTAATGTCCAAAGCTTATCGTTTTTTTATTTTCCTTTTTCGTTTTCTTTC
>NC_134879.1:44988657-44991157 GCF_041734735.1 Babylonia areolata | reverse complement strand
CTCCCTGTCTCACACAGAATAAAGTACAAGATCAGCACTCTATGTTATAAATGTATTCACAAATCTGCCCCTTCCTATCTCTGTGGCTGCCTTCACCTCTACACTCCATCTCGCTCTCTACGATCGGCTTCGGATCCACTCTGTTTACGCATACCCAGATTCAAACACTCGACTGTTGGCCGCTGTTTTCTCTGACTCTGGACCTTGTAATTGGAATGAACTTTCTCTTTCGCTTCGTCAAGTCTCCAGACTCAGCTCTTTCAAGTCTGGCCTTAAAACCCACCTCTTCCCAAAACAGCCTCCTTTCCCTGCCTCTTCCTTGTCTTCAGGTGTGTGTTTTTTTGTTGTTGTTTTTTGTTTTTTTTTTCAGTTTTAGAGTTATGCATGTGTTTGAATGACTGGTGCGAAAGCGCTTTGATTTGTCTCTGCACAAGATTCAGCGCTATATGAATATAATAATAATTATTATTATTAATTATTAATTAAAGGACTTCGCCAGGTTCAACTCATAAGCTAGCGTGGATTCTTTCACGTGCGCTAAGGTGGACGTTGCACACAGGGGACACTCGGTTTACCGTCACAGTCGAAAGACTAGCACCCAGACCACTAGTCAAGGTCCAGTGCAGGGGGTTGGGGTGTGGTGCTGGTGAGTAAAAAAAAATCCCGGTCGGTATGGGGGATTTGAACCATGGACGCTCGCTTTATACCATCTACCTGAAGATCTAGTCATCAGCCCCATCCACATGTAATAATTATGCAGCTTCTGTTCAAATGTGTGTGTGTGTGTGTGTGTGTGTGTGTGTGTGTGTGTGCGTATGTGCGTGTGTGTGTGTGTGTGTGTGTGTGTGTGTGTGTGCAGTGCGTGCATGTGTGAGTATGCACACGTTTTTATATTGATATACACTTGTGTATGTATCCTAATTTCTACTGTATCTGTGTATATGATTTTCGATTTATGTTCGTATCTTGTTATGTACTATCCCCCCACCCCAAACCCCTCCCAATATTCCTTGTGATTCCGGTACACTTGGTTATAAAGACATATTCTATTCCATTCTATTCTGTTCTGCTCTATTCTATTCTACTTCTTAGTCCGGTGCATTCTATTTCCACCTGGAGCCACCCACTCCACACCTCCAGTTACCTCGGCGATACTACGTTTCAGCTCTTATCTGACACATGACGACACCGAGGGCGGTGTGGCTGGGGGTGGAAGGTGAGGGAGGGTTTGACCCTTTGGAGGGTGTGGAAAGAGGGTGGGGCGGGGAAAAGTGGGGGGGGGGAGGTGGCGTGGGTATGGTGAAGGAGCGAAGAGTAGGAGGAGGTATAAGAGATTTTTTTTTTAAATTTTTAAAGGTGTCGTGTTCACGAGGGAGTAGGGTGAGGGGGGAGGGGGGGTAGGTGGAGGCTGGAGGAGAGGGGGGAGATTATGGAGGAGAGGGGTTGTTGGAGGAGAGCGGTGAAAGGGGGTAGAGGAGAGGGGGGAGATTGTGGAGGAGAGGGGTTGTTGGAGGAGAGGGGTGAAAGGGGGTAGAGGAGAGGGGGGAGATTGTGGAGGAGAGGGGTTGTTGGAGGAGAGCGGTGAAAGGGGGTAGAGGAGAGGGGGGAGATTGTGGAGGAGAGGGGTTGTTGGAGGAGAGGGGTGAAAGGGGGTAGAGGAGAGGGGGGAGACTGTGGAGGAGAGGGGTTGTTGGAGGAGAGGGGTGAAAGGGGGTAGAGGAGAGGGGAGGGGAGACTGTGGAGGAGAGGGGGTGTTGGAGGAGAGGGGTGAAAGGGGGTAGAGGAGAGGGGAGGGGAGACTGTGGAGGAGAGGGGTTGTTGGAGGAGAGGGGTGAAAGGGGGTAGAGGAGAGGGGAGGGGAGACTGTGGAGGAGAGGGGTTGTTGGAGGAGAGGGGTGAAAGGGGGTAGAGGAGAGGGGAGGGGAGATTGTGGAGGAGAGGGGGTGTTGGAGGAGAGGGGTGAAAGGGGGTAGAGGAGAGGGGAGGGGAGACTGTGGAGGAGAAGGGTTGTTGGAGGAGAGGGGTGAAAGGGGGTAGAGGAGAGGGGAGGGGAGATTGTGGAGGAGAGGGGTTGTTGGAGGAGAGGGGTGAAAGGGGGTAGAGGAGAGGGGAGGGGAGACTGTGGAGGAGAGGGGGTGTTGGAGGAGAGGGGTGAAAGGGGGTAGAGGAGAGGGGAGGGGAGACTGTGGAGGAGAGGGGTTGTTGGAGGAGAGGGGTGAAAGGGGGTAGAGGAGAGGGGGGAGACTCTGGAGGAGAAGGGGGGGGTGTGGAGGTTGGAGGAGAGGGGTGAAAGGGGGTAGAGGAGAGGGGGGAGACTGTGGAGGAGAGGGGGGGTGTGGAGGTTGGAGGAGAGGGGTGAAAGGGGGTAGAGGAGAGGGGGGGGGAGACTGTGGAGGAGAAGGCGTGGGCGGTAGAAGGGAGGGTAGAGGGTAGTGGAGAGGGGAAGGGGGGGGGGTGTGAAGGAGAGGGGTTAGGGCGGGGGGGTCGGAGGGGGGGGGGG
>NC_134879.1:44968657-44981157 GCF_041734735.1 Babylonia areolata | reverse complement strand
TCCGTTTCTCTCTCTTCCCCCACCACACTCTCCCTATCTCCCTCCCTCCGTCCCTTTCTTTTTCACCCCCCATCTACCCAGTCTTCTCTCTCTCTTTCTCCCTCCCTCCCTCCCTTTCTCTCGTACCCCTCTTCCCATCCCACCCCAATCTCTCTCTCTCTCTCCCTTCCTCTCTCTCTCCCTCCCTTTCTCTCTCATCCCCCTTCCAATCCCACCCCAATCTCTCTCTCCCTTCCTCTCTCCCTCCCTCCCTTTCTCTCTCACCCCCATCCCATCCCACCCCAATCTCTCTCTCTCTTCCTCTCTCCCTCCCTCCCTTTCTCTCTCACCCCCATCCCATCCCACCCCAGTCTCTCTCTCTCTCCCTTCCTCTCTCTCTTCCTCCCTTTCTCTCTCACCCCCATCCCATCCCACCCCAGTCTCTCTCTCTCCCTTCCTCCCTTTCTCTCTCATCCCCCTTCCAATCCCACCCCAATCTCTCTCTCCCTTCCTCCCTTTCTCTCTCATCCCCCTTCCAATCCCACCCCAATCTCTCTCTCCCTTCCTCCCTTTCTCTCTCATCCCCCTTCCAATCCCACCCCAATCTCTCTCTCCCTTCCTCTCTCTCCCTCCCTCCCTTTCTCTCTCACCCCTCTTCCCATCCCACCCCAATCTCTCTCTCTCTCTCCCTTCCTCTCTCTCTCCCTTCCTCTCTCCCTCCCTCCCTTTCTCTCTCACCCCTCTTCCCATCCCACCCCAATCTCTCTCTCTCTCTCCCTTCCTCTCTCTCTCCCTTCCTCTCTCCCTCCCTCCCTTCCTCTCTCCCTCCCTCCCTTTCTCTCTCACCCCCATCCCATCCCTCCCCAGTCTCTCTCTCTCCCTTCCTCTCTCTCACCCCCATCCCATCCCTCCCCAGTCTCTCTCTCTCCCTTCCTCTCTCTCACCCCCATCCCATCCCACCCCAGTCTCTCTCTCTCCCTTCCTCTCTCTCACCCCCCATCCCACCCCAGTCTCTCTCTCTCTCTCTCCCTTCCTCTCTCTCTCTCCCATTCTCTCTCTCTCTCTTCCCCCGCCCCCCCCCCCCCTGCCCCTCTGCGGCCTTTTATGGCGCTCGTCATGAGATATCAATATTTCAGTTAATTACGTGTTATTTATTGCTTCAATGTTACTGTGATTTGTTTATTTATCTTGGTGAAATTATTCTGCACAAGTGGATATAAAATAAATAAAAAAACTATGATGATTCATCTGATTTCGTGACTCTCGATCGCTGTGCAAACTTGGCACACCTGCACTCACCTGCCGCGGTCTTCTCACACAGTGTCCGTGCCGTTCTGGCTGTGTTGTGTGTGTGTGTCACTGTGTTGTGTGTTACTTTTGCAGTTGGATATCTTCTTCAGCGTCGAAGAAGCAATTTACTTGTTCAGCATCCATGATGATGGTGTTTTTTTTGCCATGCACTGAACTCTGGAGTCATGGCGGTCCGGTACTGTGAGTAGATGAATGTGGTGTGTATTGTGTGTGTGTGTGTATCTGTTTGGGATCATGGCCAGTCCCGTATCCATATGTGAGGAAAACGGTGGTAGTAAATTAAAACCCACCCTGGATTTATTTCAGAAACGTTTTTCCTGTTCAATTGGTGAATTAACTTTGTGGAGGAATTGCCTGTTGTATCGTTATTCAGCCATCACTAACAGTGACATTTCCTTCACCTACTGTGACCATGATGTGCACGATACTGCTTTATCTCCGCCGCCGGTCATTGTGTCTTTCCCCCCCCCCTCCCTCTTCCCTTGCAAAAATTGTTTTCCGTATTCTTTTCCGGTCAACCAAGTCCATCACTCTTACTCTGTATTTTACTGCACAATCGCATGGAACACTACTCTGTCAAGGCATCGATTGCCCGCAATGGGACACTTGTGAATGTGAAATTTTAAAATTGTTCATTGTCTATTTTCTGCGTGACAAAAACTTTGAAAAACTGTCACGTTCCTTACTG
Organism: Babylonia areolata; assembly: GCF_041734735.1. Taxonomy (NCBI): domain Eukaryota; kingdom Metazoa; phylum Mollusca; class Gastropoda; order Neogastropoda; family Buccinidae; genus Babylonia; species Babylonia areolata. Next base: position 44,979,179 of record NC_134879.1, on the reverse strand, counting down.
GAACCTTCTATAGGATTTATCAGTGCTGTTTCTGAAAATATTTCCCTTACACAGCCTTCCGTGGATCTGACTCAGATGGTCTTTTCATCTGACCCTACTGGTAAGGACCTTCCCCCACCTTCACAGTCTCATCTCATCCAGGATACGGACTCTGCCAAACCAGTGCAGGAAGGTGTCGTCCTTTAGCCTCCTACCACACCAGTTGTGCATGATGATGTGAACAGTGACCACAACGTTACGACAAAGAAAGACACGACTCCAATCAGCAAACGGACTCGACTTCAATGCAGACGTTCTTTGTACAAGACTGCAGTACCAACAGCCTCCAGCCCAGTGATAGCCTTGAAGAACAGAATGACCAAGCTAGAACAGACTGTTAATTCCTTGCCCACAATGGAGCTCTCCACAGATGAAATTAGCTCTGTCATTGATGATATAAAAACTGCAACGAAAAATGATCTGCGTGTAAACACATGTCATAAATTCAATTATATTTGTGATAAGATAGATGACATGAAAACTGTTGTAACAAATTTAGAAACTGTCAACAAACAAATTGTGAAAGAAAACAATTCTATTAAAACTCAGTTAGGTTCTCTACAGTCTCAGATAAAAAGGAGAAAATCATTTCAGAGAGACTGTGGCACAATTTCCACGCAAACGTAAACAGAAACAGTGCCATTCAGTCAAACACGGGATGATGTTAGTCCTGTTAAAGATGTTCGCATGGACACAGTCACTGAGACTCAATCCAATATGCATAATACTTCCTCAAAGCCGGCTTCAGAAGCCAAGTCACAGACCCCTGACAGTCTGTCTCCCGTGAGTGACAAAGGGGAATGTTCCACAGACCCCTCTCCTCTTCCCCCTCAACAGGACGGCGAATCTGTAGAATGTGCTGTTCAGACCAAGAATTTCTATTCTGTCCTCTCTGACACAAATACTGATGTGTCAAAGAACAAAAATTATCCATCAACAGACACACATTGTGGGAAAGATACCCAAGCGGTCAAGCCAGATCGTGTCCACAGTGCATCATCCCCTTTTGACACGCTGTGTCGTATGTCTGTTCCCTACAGAACTACTGTGTTACTGGTTGGGGACTCTGTGCTGCGCTACGTCAATCCCAAACGTTTAGTGCTTAGACATGAACGACCATTTAAAATATGTGTCCCAGGTATGTCCATCGAAGACCTTCTCTCGTGGCTTCCCTCGTTGTCCGTAAACCCAAGTTTAAAGGAATTGATCATCCTTGCTGGTGTCAATTCATGCCCGTCAGGTCCCATTTCTGTCAGTACCTGGTCATCCCTCATTATTTTATGTAATCAGAAATTTCCAAATGCTCGTGTCAGCTTCAGTTCCATTCTTCCTGCCAGAGGCAGACATTCATCCAATAATACTATCTTTCCAGCAAACCCAATATAAAGGTGGCTTGTGACAAACATATATTGACAACTTCCCCAGTTTTGCAGAAGATAGGAGTCTGTACAGTGACGTCATTCACCCAAATGTTCGAGGCACTGCGAAACTTGCGGACAATCTGAAAATCTGTGGCGGAATGTGCCTGTCAGGAATTTTCCATTTGATTCTTTCCTTCACAATCAAGTTAAAGCCCCTCTGAGAAATCATGAACCAAGACAGCCCTCGGCTTTGACTTACACCAGTCCTTCATCATTTCACCCTTATGTAAGTGCTCAGAATAATCATGATCGTGCCAACCATCAATTTACTCCAGAAGACTGCCCTCCATTTTCATCCCTTGAACATTTTCCCCCCTTTAATGCAAAGATCATCCCCCAAAGAATTTCCAATGAACCCCCTCCCACATAACCCTGAACCCAGTCTTCCTGTCCACCCTTTGCCCACTCAGAGCTCTGCATTCAGTCATCATTATGTTGACACACCCATGAACAGAAATGCGTTCCCTTCACAAAATAGGACGTATGGAATGAATAATCCCAACTCCCCAACTGTTATCCATCCTTATGCAGAACAGTTACTGAGAATGGCATCACGTCTTTTGTCTCAGCAACATTTCACTCCGTCATAGCAGCCCCCCCCCCACTCCCTAGCCCCCCAACCCCACCCCCTTTTTTATTATAATTTTTTTATTATTTAATGATTGATTTTTTTTAAATATATAATTCCTTCCATTATCGATATGAAATCAACCCAGCCGCCTAGGATTAACGTAAAATCAAAAGGTAGTGTTTCCATATTCTATCCTGTACATAAATATGTAGTGTGTGTGTGTGTGTGTGTGTGTGTGTGTGTGTGTGTGTGTGTGTGTGTGTGTGTGTGTGATCGTGCGCGTGCCGTGCGTGCGTACGTGCGTGTATGTATGATTGTTATAAAATACCCACTAATTTGCCGGACCATCATGAAAGCTGTATTGTTGACTTGTGGTCCAATAATTGTGACATTTGCCCTTGTGTCACATTTAGAAAAAAGTAAAAGTACGTAGTGAATGATACGTTGTACTTATAAACGGTTTTGTTAAAGGTCTTTTTTCTTGTCGGTAATTTTCTACTTTTTGCTTGTGATTTGGATATTTCGTCTCTTATCTCTGTAAACTACCTTGTTTAGTTGTTGTCATTTGTGCAGTTGACACCTTTATTTAACATTGTGATTATTGTATGTTTGATAAAATTTTGCATTTTCTCGTGAAGTGTAGAGAACAATGCCGAGCACACTTGATGTGTGGCCTTCCAAAGATGGCCTTAGAATTGGATTTCTTAATATAAATCATGTTGTTAGTAAACTGACAGATGTATCGCTTATTTTACATAATTCCGTTGCGTATTTTCATGTTTTTGGGATAGCTGTATCTCGATTATCTCACAATATATTTGATTCTGAACTAAAAATGACAGGATATAATGTTGTCCGTAGAGATCGTACGCGTACTATGGAAACAGGGTTATTGATATATGTCCACCAGAGCATTAATTTTAAACAAGTGCACCCCCCTGATCTTCATTGTATAGAATCCTTATGGATACAAGTCAACTTAAAAAGATGTAAACCAGTTCATTTGGGTTTTATTTATAGAAATCGAGCTTAATATGTTCATTGGAGGGACAATTTTACTCTTTTGATGGAGGACGTTACTTCTTTTTCTGATGAATTAATATTATTGGGCGACTTCAATATTGATTTATTAAAACCTAATAAATTATGGACACATACTGTGGAATCATTTCATCTTACCCAATTGATAGATAAGCTAACTAGAATTACTCCATCTTCACAATCTCTTATTGATCACATTTATGCATCTACAATACATAATATAGTTGAGATATGTTCACCAGCTTATGGTTGCAGTGACCACTTTCCTATTTGTTTAACATGATTAAAGAAAGATGTCAAAGTTCCTAGAAATTGTCACACATTAATTGAATATAGATACTTTTCAAAATTTGATCCTGATAAGTTTTTGTTTGATTTAATTAATTCGCATATTTCTGTTGTTTATCAGTTCACAGATCCTGATGAGGCATTTGAAGTTTGGTATCATAATTTTTTTCATGTATATGATAAAAATGCTCCATTAAAATCTAAACGTGTTAGTATTAATTCGAAAGTACCATGGCTTGCACAAGATCTTCAAAATGCCATGGATTTGAGATGCATTACTAAAAACAGGAACCAAAGAAGAGTATGCTAGACAAAGGAATTTGGTTAAATACCTTAAGCGTGTGAATAAAAAGAAATATTTTCAAGAACTAGTTTCTTCAAAAGCTGATAGTAAATCAATCTGGAAAGCGATAAACCAGATCACTAATCGTAATGCCAATACTAAAAGTGCATCAGTCAGTGATATGTCTCCTGATAAACTCAACAGACATTTTTTGTGAAATAGGTAGTTCAACTGTAAAATCTGATAGGTCTCTAAATAATACTCTTGAAGGTTTAAGTGAATTCTGTACGTCAAAAAAATATTTCGTCTGACTCAAAAATTCCCTTAATGGCTGTTCATGAAGTTTGCAATGCATTATCACACTTAAAACAAACTGGAACCAGAGGCTTGGATGGAATAGATAGTAAAATTTTGAAACTTTCTGCACCAGTTATTTCTGAAACCCTTACTTACATTTACAATTTATGTATAACGAAAAATCAGTTTCCCAAAGCATTTAAACTGGCAAAAGTCATCCCGCTGTACAAGTCAGGAGATCAAACAGAGCCTTCAAATTATAGACCAATTTCAATCTTGTCTACTTTGTCAAAACCCCTAGAAACCCACATTATAAAACACATTTTTAGTCATTTTAATTCCTTTAATCTGTTTCATCCAAGTCAGTCTGGTTTCAGACCTAATCATTAATGCCACACTGCACTAACATCCTTAGTTGACAAGTGGCTGACTATTATAAATAATAATAACTTTACTGGAGTTCTATTTGTAGACTTCGCAAAAGCCTTTGATGTGATTGATCATGCACTTCTTCTTACAAAACTTAGAATTTATGGCTTATCAAACAATACATTAGATCTCTTGCACTCATTTTTATCTGATAGGAATCAACTGGTGATAATTAATGGAAAAGAATCTTCTCTATTACCTATTGAATATGGTGTTCCTCAGGGTTCTGTGTTGGGACCAATATTGTTTTCCATTTATATAAATGATTTACCTTTATTTATCACTGTATTTTGTGAACTGCTTGCTGACGATACGACTTTACACGTTGACAATTCTAAACTCTCTGAAGTTTGCAGAACATTGCAGGTAAGTATTAATCAGTTAACTGATTGGTATGAACTAAACCACATGAGTTTGCATCCACAAAAAACCAAATACATGTTGATTACAACCAGACAGAAGCGTCAAACTCTTGCATCTAATTCCTCCTCCCTTTTTATAAATGGCAAAGTCATTGAAGAAGTCGACAGTCACAAGGTTCTTGGGGTAATTATTGATAACAACTTGACCTGGTCTGATCACATATCAATGTTATGTGAAACTATTTCCAAAAAGGTATATCAACTTTCTAAAATAAAACATTTTTTAAATTTACATACTCGAAAAATATTTTTTCACGCCTACATTGAATCTTATATAAACTATGCCTCAACTGTCTGGGATTCAGCGAGTGATAACATCCTAAAACCACTCCTAAGTCTTCATAGGCGTGCTCTTAAATTAGTTATTCTAAAATCGTCCTCTTTATATGTTTCTGATTATATAGAACTTGATATATTGCCATTGAAAATTAAACTGAAATATAGTAAAGCCATATTTATGTTCAAAATATTATCAGGTTATTCCCCACCCTCTCTCATAAGTAATTTTCCAGTAAATAGTCACCGTCACATACATAAAATAATCTTGCCTCGGCCAAGAATTGATCTTTATAAAACAAGTCTCACATACTCTGGTGGATATTTATGGAATTCTATTTCATCTACACTTAATATAAACTCCAGTCTTAGTGTCTTCAAAAGACTATATCATAAACATCTAATGTCAGAGCTAAGTTCTACGAATCCTTGAAATTACCGAGACTGATAAACAAATGATGTATTCTCAATATCCTTGTCTATTTGTCTACCTCCTTTCCTCCCTTCCTCCTTCCCTCCCTCCTCCCTCTCTTCCTCTCTCTCTCACTCTCTCTCTCTCAACAGTTTTCCTCTCTTTCCTTCTTCGTATCTCTTCCTCTCTTACCGTCTTCTTCCCTCTCCCCTTCACGCAAAAGCATACTATGTTATTTTGTGGGGAATTGTGTATTTTCTATGCCATTTATTTTTCTTGTTGTTGTTGCCATGCAATGTTTTTTGGGTTCTTTTTCCTCCTTTTTTCAGTCTTCTTGTATTTCCTAGATTAGTTTATACGTTTTCTTTACGAGGGTAGGCCGATAATTGCCTATTCCTTTTCCCTCAATAAAAAAGTTCGATTTCTCTCTCACCCCCCATCCCATCCCACCCCAGTCTCTCTCTCTCTCTCTCCCTCCCTTTCTCTCTCACCCCCATCCCATCCCACCCCAATCTCTCTCTCTCCCTTCCTCTCTCTCTCTCCCTCCCTTTCTCTCTCACCCCCATCCCATCCCACCCCAATCTCTCTCTCTCCCTTCCTCTCTATCTCTCCCTCCCTTTCTCTCTCACCCCCGATCCCATCCCACCCCAGTCTCTCTCTCTCTCTTCCTCTCTCCCTCCCTTTCTCTCTTATCCCCCCATCTCACCTAATCTCTCTCTCTCTCTCTCCCTCCCTCCCTTTCTCTCACCCCCCATCCCATCCCACTCCAGTCTCTCTCTCTCTCTCCCTCCCTTTCTCTCACCCCCCATCCCATCCCACTCCAGTCTCTCTCTCTCTCTCCCTCCCTTTCTCTCTCACCCCCCATCCCATCCCACTCCAGTCTCTCTCTCTCTCTCCCTCCCTTTCTCTCTCACCCTTCATCCCATCCCACCCCAATCTCTCTCTCTCTCTCTCTCTCTCTCTCTCTCTCTCTTCCTCTCTCCCTCCCTCCCTTTCTCTCCCCCCCCCCCATCCCATCCCACTCCAGTCTCTCTCCCTTCCTCTCTCTCTCTCCCTCCCTTTCTCTCTCACCCCTCATCCCATCCCACCCCAATCTTTCTCTCTCTCTCTCTCTCTCTCTCTTCCTCTCTCCCTCCCTCCCTTTCTCTCACCCCCCCATCACATCCCACCCCACCCCAATCTGTCTCTCCCTTCCTCTCTCCCTCCCTCCCTTTCTCTCTCACCCCTCCCCCCTATCCCATCCCGCCCCAATCTCTCTCTCTCTCTCTCTCCCTTTCTCTCTCACCCCCCAAATCCAATCCCACTCCAATCTGTCTCTCTCTCTCTCAGACTTGTCCAAAGACCAAGAGAGGTATGTCCTCTCAGAACCAAGCCACCCGGTACCCGACAGCCGGCAAACAGCAGCATATTATGAGCGAGCAGTGATGATTGAGTTCTATTCCGGGTGTCGCCTTGTCGTTATTGTGTGCAGGACCCCGCGTTCCCTTCCTGTACTGATGAAGGTCTGTGTCAGATGTCAGCCACTCGACAGGTACAGAGAGAGAGAGAGAGAGAGGGGGGGGGGGGGACTGAGGGGAGGGAGGGGAGAGAGAGTGTATGTGAAAGAGAGAGAGTGAGAGAGAGATAGTGAGAGAGAGTGTGTGTGTGAGAGAGAGAGAGAGAAGAGTGAGTGAGAGAGAGATGACGCGCGCATACACAGACATACACGCGCTCGTGCGTGTGTACGCAGACAAACACACACACACACACACACACACACACACACACACACACATACACACACATACACACACACATCATGTACAAACACACACACACGCACGCACGCACGCACGCGTACAAAAACACAAATTCTTATCTGAAACACGGCACTTTTGACCCTTAGAATAACAAGGCAAAGTCAGTAAAACACACACGACCTCAGCACTGGAAAAAAAGAAGAAGAAATAGAATATAAAAAAAAAAATACATGAATTGCTGTTTCCATAATCAAATGCACATTCTTTCAAAGGATCACTATGATGCAATTACACACGTTCACTGAGTAACAATTATAATTATATTGGATCTTCATAACCTGCTTCAAGTTAACAACAATAACACTGTGGAGTGACGGCCTAGAGGTAACGCGTCCGCATAGGAAGCGAGAGAATCGGAGTGCGCTGGTTCGAATCACGGCTCAGCCGCCAATATTTTCTCCCCCTCCACTAAACCTTGAGTGGTGGTCTGCACGCTAGTCATTCGGATGAGACGATAAACCGAGATCACGTGTGCAGCATGCACTTAGTGCACGTAAAAAAACCCCACTGCAACAAAAGGGTTGTTCCTGGCAAAATTCTATAGAAAAATCCACTTCATCGGCGATAGGAAAAAACAAATAACACTGCACGCAGGAAAAATAAAGAAAAATAAAAAAAGGTGGCGCTGTAGTGTAGCGACGCGCTCTCCCTGGGGAGAGCAGCCCAGATTTCACACAGAGAAATCTCAGTGTTGTGATAAAAAGAAATACAAATATATATATATATATATATATATATATATATATATATATCTGTTTAAGACTGAGATGCTTGTTATGTCTCACCACAGATCTTCCAATGAATTAAGAGGCGAGAAAATAGCTACCTTTCAAAGTCACATGTGTTCGATTTATCTGGAAAAAAATAATCGATTCAGTCTCATGGACAGGAAGACCCCCAAAGCCTCTCTGTCAGTCTGTGTGGACCTACTAAATCACTTCAGTTCGTGTAAAGACCGCCACCCTCCCTCCCCACACACAGCTTCGTTCAGTGCCGCGTCTTCAAGTTCGGACAAATCCACCATACTTACTGAGCGCGCGCGCACACACACGCACAGAGATACAAAGATGGGTGTGTGTGAGCTAGAAAGAAAAACCCATCGATCGCCTGTCCACTGTGAAGTCGTCTGCTAAGTCGGCTTTGAGTGACGTCCCTTCCGAAACTGCGTCTGCGACTGTCTCCCTGGCTTGTCAGGCGTTTGTGCCGCGTGCGGGATTTTCACAAACCCGCCTCACCCAACAATTGTTTATTTCATTTCTCAGTCGTTCCAACTCTCGAGTACCATATATTCTCTGCATTGGAAGTAACGGTACTTTCGTGGCGGACTTTAATTGAGCTGTTCAAACGTAAGTACCTACAATATAGGCTATTCTTTTCGTTTTGTTTGTGTTTTCGTGAAAGCGTAACCGAAAAAAAGAAGAAAAGCAGACGACAGCTTGGCGAGTTGCACTAAGAAGCCTGTAGCGGTTTGAGTCAGTGTGGACACGAGTTGTATTGTGGACACTGCATGTGCACTACACTGGAAAGTCAGTCAGTGACTGACTGACATATCGGGTAATGCAGCTCAAATAAGAAGTTGTCATGCTTGGGTTGCCCGGTTACTGGTGAGTGTCAGCCAGCTGTATTCATCTTGTGTAGCGAAAGTCCATAACAATGAACAGCACGATGTGTATGAGTCTATATGACTTGTCAGGTGGGGGAGGGGGTATTACAGTTGTTTGTTTGAAAGCGGATGGAAATATTACAAGTTTTACTATCAACCCTAAGGGGTGGGAGGGGGGGGGGAGATGGTGAAGAAACAACAGGGGGCAATTGAATTGTTGCTTTTATTTTTGGAAGTTAAAAAAAGGAAAAGAAGAAGCAATATATATTTCCATTCCTTGTGTTTTTTGCTTACTTAGTTGTGGCGATGGTTCCTGTTAACTCAAGTGCATGATATCAATACTGCACTGTAGGAATAATATAATATTCTACTGCATTGTATTATGCAGCTGGGTTTTACTTCTTTTTTTTAAAATTCTTTTTATTCATCCATCTGTCTGCATATTTGTCACTATATATATATTGGCCTAGCACATGCATATGACATTATTGTTAATTATCATTATTATATTTGGTTTGTTTAAAAGAAAGAAAAAAATCAATATATATGCTACACCACATCTGCTAAGCAAATGCCTGACCAGCACCATAACCCAATGCATTTAGTCAGGCCTTGAGGAAAGAAAAAAATCATTTTTTCTTTCCTCAAGGCCTGACTAAATGCATTGGGTTATGGTGCTGGTCAGGCATTTGCTTAGCAGATGTGGTGTAGCATATATATTGATTAGTCTGAACACGACACCTCCTTGAGAAACTGAACTGAACTGGTCTACATACAGTGCCAATGCAGATGTCTCTGTGTGAAATTAGGTGTGCTACCTCCATGGAGAGCATGTGGCTTCACCACACCAGCACCCTTTGTTTTCTCTTCTTTTTTTATTTCTAAAAATCTTTTCCCTCCCTGTATTACACACACACACACACACACACACACACACACACACACACACACACACACACACACACAACCACCCCCCCCCACACACACACAATATATATATATATATATATATATATATATATATATAATCTCTCACACTCAAAGCAGACTTTTCTTCCACTACAGAATTTTATCATAGACATAGTAGAATGTTTTTTTTTGTTGGGAATTAAGGTTTCTTCATTATACTTAACAAATTAAATACTAAGTTGTATGTATTAATACTAATATGTAGAGCTGTCTCTGTTAATTGTTTGATTCAAAGACCAGTCCACTGATATGCCACCACTCATGGAAAATACAATACAATACAATTCAGTAATGTATACAACTGTATACACTCACTGACCTAAAACAGTTGCAGTTTTTTTCTTTTGTTTGTTTGTTTTTAGTAATCATGTTATGCACAGTAAAAAAAAAATAAAAAAAAGAAGAAAAAAAGAAAGAAAAGAAACAAACAAAAACTTCTGGTGATTTTCTCAATTTAGCTATTTAAATTACAATATGCTGAGTTGAATGGTTTGAGGTAAAGTTTTAAAGAGGGGGGAATATTAGATAGTGATTCTTGTGAGTTATGTGGAATCACTTTCACAATTGACTGTGACTTGCTGTGGCGTCAGAGAGAGAAGAAGTGGGTTTATAGTCTGATGCTGGTTTTATATATAGTCAGTGACTTGTAAAAGAAAGCGAGTAGTTGAACAG
>NC_134879.1:44961157-44963657 GCF_041734735.1 Babylonia areolata | reverse complement strand
TTCTTTGCTGCCCAGCACTAAAACATGTACGTCAAATATTTATAAAACCTAAGTACTACAAGCATCCCTCTCTGTTCAAGTTGAATTTGTTAATGTCGTCAAGCAATACCAATGACGTACATAATTTTTCGGTATTCTTATATAAGGCATTCAAATTAAGAGAAATTGTTACTTCGTAAAACAGTTATAATGTATTTTTTGTTGTCTATATAGTTACACGGTTACAATGCACGGTTTGTTGTCTATATTAATGCTTATTTGCTTATGTGTTTTCGTTGAGTTGTATTATGTTTACGTATACCCCCTTCACTAGGGGCTGTGGCCTGATTGTGAATAAACCATTCCAAATTTCTCTCTCTCGTACCCTCATTCTATGTCGGTCTCTCATTCTTTATTTCTCCCCCCCCCCCCCCCCCGCTCCCTCCCTTCTTTACCCTAGGCATGGCTTAAACAAAAAACAGTTGACATGTAATATTACCTCTGTGTATCGGTTTGTGAGTGTGGGCGTGTATGAGAGAGAGAGATGTGAACACAACGCCAAAGGAGGTAAACGAAGTATAGTTTTCCTGCGAGCAAAAAAAGAAAAGAAAAAAAAATCGAAGATCAGATCAACAGTGCGGTAGGGTCGTGTGGTGGTTGGGATCAGGAGGTGGTGAGATGCGTGGTTCGGAGCGAATGGGGGGTGGGGGTGGAGGGGAGATGTGTGGGTGTGCGATCGTGCGTATGTACGGGTCCTCATCTTGAGCTCTTTGTTTTCTCGATCATTCTTTTATGACTACCCATTCTGTCCTCTCCTTTCTGTCTCTTACGTTGATAGGGTGTGTGGGCGGACAAACTGGAAGGCTGATTATAATAATCGGTATAACTATAAAAACTGTGGTGCCTGGGAACGATCGTCAAACTTGTAAAAATTCAACACGTACAGTGTCATAGAAACACTGGGATTCTTGTTTTGTTTTTATGCCATGTATTTTTATGTCGGTAGCTTTGTGATTAAAAAAAAAAACACAAAAAAAACTAGTGTTCAGCAAGTCGATCGATAATTGTTCAGCATCACCGTTTTAACGCATGTTTTTGACGACCACAGTTTGCAGCCGCCGCAGTCTGAGATTGAATCGTATTTTCATTGTGAATTATCCTTTGTGTACTTACTTGTACTTATTTGCATTGTACTGGCAGCTGGTAATCCTTTAAATTTTTCACAGTGGTAAACCTTCCTAACTATATTCTGGGACCAGTTCAAATGACCGTGGAAGAACTGCAAGGTCGGCAGTTCATTGCTCGGTTCTGCGGCCGAACCGTTACCGAGATTTCGAGAGGCAAGGTCATAACTACGACGATTTGCCTCGGGCCTGTTGATGACGGAACAACTCTTTGATAAGAGCCATTGTGGTCTGAGACCTTGACGTTTGACAGTGCTGCAAAGGGCCGTATCAGTACCGTGTCTGAGAGCTTATACAACCAGAGAAACACTTCCGTTCCCACAGCCTTCCCGACAAAACCAATACAGATAGACACCACCCTTGCCCTGGACAGGAGAACAACGTGACCCGAGCTAACTTAATAGGTCGTTTAATCCCCGATCAGTATACATTATCAGCCATGTTGGCGGTCTGAGCTTTGTAGAACAGCAGGGCGGATTGTTGCGGTCGTATTTTTGCTCTCTCTCTCTCTCTCTCTCTCTCATTTTTTTCCCTTATCATTAATTTTGTTGTCGTACTGAACTCGGAAAATGAGTTGAACAAAATTTCAGTTCAGTGTTGCCAGCCGAATCTTACTGGTTTTGTTGTTCGGAAAATGTGTTTGTTTTTTTGTTTTGTTGTGGGTTTTTTGTTTATGTTTTTTTGTTGTTGTTTTTTTGTTTTTTGTTTTTCTCTCTGTCTCTCTCTCGTTATGATCCCACGGGGTGCGAGGGCGGGTAGGCTTGATAGTATATATACCATATGTAGTATCTCTGCCCTCTGCAATTCCCTTTGCTCTTTTACTTCCTCTGTGTGTATGTGTGCGCGCGCGCGTGCGTGTGTGCGTGCGCGCGTGTGCAGCTTTGGCCTAAAATTGAATAAAATACCGATTCTCTTTCTCTGTCGGTCTGTCTGTCTGATGAGCAGAGTGGCTCGGGTAATGGTTGGCTGAGTTATTAGTCACGTGCGATGTGTGCCCGGAGTTTCACCTGCTGCATCGTGTGCTTTACTGCACAAAGCAGGCACGCGCATGTGTATTAAAAGAAAATCGCCTTTCTAAACGATGCTGAGCTTTTCATTTTGTGGAGAAAGCGATGATTTGATTCAGTGCTTGTGTACCATCCTCAGGTCGTGACAAGTCACTATCGTTATCGTCATCGTTAGCAGCAGCAGCAGCAGCAGCAGCTACAGAAATAATAGCAGCAGCGGTGTCTTCAACATTATTGTTATCGTCATCACATATCATTGCTACAATTACATAACTGTCATTCTTTTTTTTTTTCTTGTTGCTATAAAAAAAGGGGGTGGATAATAGTAAT
>NC_134879.1:44873657-44951157 GCF_041734735.1 Babylonia areolata | reverse complement strand
GAGAGAGAGCAGGAAACCTGTGATTTCCGTGATTGTGGATTTCCCTCGTTCGACTGAGGACAGGACCCCGGCTTCAATTCCGCCAGTGGTGGAACAAAAAATAGGTCGTCTCTCTCTGTTGACATCAGTCAGTCAGTCACTAGAGTTCAGGCTCCGCAGAGGATGGTAGCTGTCTGTTGGTTGTATAAACTACTGAATCCGTGTGAATGGTGGGGAATTGTTGGCTTTTTGGTTAATATGTAAAATAAATAGATAGATAAATAAATAAATAAATAAAATAATTATAAACTGTAACAAAGTGAGAGAGGGGAGGACATGCAGACAGACACACATATATGCACACAGGCACATAATGCAAGTGCAAGCGCTTACACACGCGCGCACACGCACGCACACATACACACGCACGCACACATACACACGCGCACACACACACACACACACACACACACAGTATCAGACATACAGAAAGGACGAGACAGAAAGAGAGGGGATGGGGGTGGGAGGGATGGAGCCAGTGACGAGAGAGGGGGAGGGAGAGACGATAAGAGAGAGAGAGAGAATGGGAGAGAAAGAGAGAGAGACAGACTGACAAGAGACAGAGATCGTCAATGAATGACAGTGAATCAATAATAACAGTGTAATTCAGCGGTGTTTATGTTCGCCGCAGGCCCGGAGAGAAAAAAACCCCTCCAATAACGAGTGAGGAGCGTGGAAATAGGCAGCAATATCATTCTCGCCAAGGTATGCATGTCAGTGCGAGAATCGCGCGCACATCTCCTCGTTCGCTTGTTGGCACGCACACGCAAACACATGCATATACATGCATACTCTCTCTCTCTCTCTCTCTCTCTCTCTCTCTCTCTCTCTCTCTCAATCATTATTTCAGGATTTAAATCAGTGTACTTTAGTATGTGTTTGTATTTATGTGATGTGTGTCGATGTTACGTGCGTGAATATTTATTATATGTTTGTATACTTTGTTTTCTGTGTACTGTTGAAACCTTGGAGACGAACGACTGAAAAAAAGGCGTCATTACCCCCCTGTCACATGTACTTTAAGCTAATGACAAAGTGCCAAAGTGTCGCAAGTCTCTTATTAGTTATTTATTTATTATTATTATTATTACTACTACTACTACCTTTTTGTATATTATATATATATTTTTTAACTTATTTACTTACTTGTGTACGCTTATAGTTGACTTCATCAAGTTTTTGCGACTTATACATATTATTAATAGTGGTAGTAGTTATTTTTTATGCATTTATCTTTTATTTATTCACCTTTTTTTTCTCAAGGCCTGACTAAGCGCGTCGGATTACGCTGCTGGTCAGGCATCTGCTTGGCAGATGTGGTGTAGCGTATATGGATTTGTCCGAACGCAGTGACGCCTCCTTGAGCTACTGAAACTGAAACTCTTATTAGTTTCATTATGTTGTTTCAATTCTCTTCTTCTTCTTCTTCTTTCTGTTCCATTTTTATCTATTTTGCATCATTTTGTTCTGATTAGTACCTACTATGTCACCAGAGCTTTTCAGCTAATGACAGTGTCCAGTGTTCTCTCTCTCTCTCTCTCTCTCTCTCTCTCTCTCTCTCTCTCTCTCTCTCTTATCTTATATATTTAGTTCGGCAGTTAGATGTATTCGTTACTGGCTCATATTATTACAAATGGAAGACATCAGAATACCACGCAAAGCTTATAATATGTTATATGATTTAGATGCTAGAGGCAGAGTGAATTGGGTAAGTAAGATCCGTTATTGTTTGTTTGAGTATGGTTTTGGTTTTGTTTGGTTAAGCCAAGGTGTTGGCAGCATTCAGGCGTTTATCTCTGTTTTTCGCCAACGATTGATAGATTGTAGATGGCAGAAATGGTCTGATCACATACAAAATAGTGAACGGTTTTGTTTTTATAAGAATGTTTGTAACATGTCTGATCTGATACCTTGCTTGATGTTAAATATGGGTTGACATTTAAAATATATGACAACTAGATTTAGATTAGGTATTTCGGATTCAGCGGTCCGTCATTATGGATACAGAACACGTAATGATAATAATTTAATTTGTCTATTATGTAAAGACTCACAAGACAGTGAGATACATTTTGTTCTTTGTTGTCCATGTCTTTAGAACATTCAAGAAGAATTCATTCCACCTAAATATTATAGACAACCTACATTAAAAAAAAAAAAAAAAAAAGTACATTGTTTAAATTGAACTTACTAATGTCATCAACCTGCATTTTATTGTTCTGCATACTGAACCGTAGCACTGTTATACTAATACGTTTGTTTAATTGAATATTTGGACGTTAATGTGCATTCTAATGTGATGTTTGTCTCTATATAAAAGAATGATGTTCACATACCCCTTCATATGGGGCGTAGGCCTCCACTATACATAAACAAACCATCTCTCTCTCTCTCTCTCTCTCTCTCTCTCTCTCTCTCTCTCTCTCTCTCTCTCTCTTTGTGTCTTTGTCTCTGTCTCTCTCACCGCCACTCTCTCTCTGTCTGTCTCTGTCTCTCTCTCTCTCGCTCTCTCCGTCTGTGTTTGTCTGCCTCCAACCTCTCTCCCTCTCTCGTTGATTCTCTGGCTCTCATTTTCTTTGTGTGTGTGTGTGTGTGTGTCTGTCTGTCTCCTCCTGTCTCTCTCTCTGTCACTGTCTCTCTCTCATTCTTTCTTTATCCTTCCCCTTGTCCATTCTCCTTCTGCTCTCCACCACTCCCCGTCCCTGTTGTCCCTGTTCTTTATTTATAGCTTTTTGGTATTGCACATCAGTATCTATACAAAGTTTGTTTGTACATGCTTATGTAATTTTGATGTTGCTGTTGTAAATTTGACTCTCGTTTTTTTGTGTTTTTTTTGTGTTTTTGTGTTTTTGTTTTGTTTTTTTGTTTTTTGGGGTTTTTTTTTTCTCTTCTTTTTCTCACCATTATTACTCTTGCCCAGAGGGCCGGATATAAACATGTACTTTGTGCTTACTCCTTTCTCTCTTAAAATAAAACTTCTCTCTCTCTCTCGCTCTCTCTCTCTCTCTCTCTCTCTCTCTCTCTCTCTCTCTCTCTCCCCCCTCCCTCCCTCCCTCCCTCCCTCACTCCCCCACCCCTGAAACCAAGAGGAGCATGTGGTGGTACTGCTGTGACGGTGATGTTGGTCAGGGGTACTGAATTTCACGTCTGTCTGTTTGCGTTAACTGTACATTTTTGCCTTCGTCTGTGATAATGAGGTTATCTCCGCCTGTTTTTTGAAGTCACCGATGTTTTTACTTCATGCTATTATTATTTTAAAAAGTAAATGCCAATCATGGTTTCTTTCTTTTTCTTTATTTTTTAAAAATTCTTTCTTTCTTTTAGTTTGTGTATTATGTTTATTCCTTGTCTTTTTCTTTTCTTTCTTTCTGTCTTTTTTCTTTTCTTATTTTTTCTGTCTTTTTTCCTTCTTCCGCTCCTTCTTTCTTTTCTTCCATATGTCTTTCCTTGTCTTTTTCTCTCATCTTTCTTTCTTTTAAATTTATTTAAGTAATTACACAGGTTAGGACGGGTATTGTTTCAGCTGTGACCTAAAAATGTCAGATAATCACAGCACTGCGATGTCAGTTCTGTTTCTGATGACGTGTGCTGAGACTGAGAGTTGCCTGGGGTGTAGATGTGTGTGTTTATGTGTGTGCATGCGTGTGTGTGTGTGTGTGTGTGTGTGTGTGTGTGCGTGCATGTGTGTGCGTGCATGCGCGCGCGCGCGTGCGCGTGTGTCTGTGCAAGTGTGTGCGTGCTTCTGTGTGTTTTTCACGGTTTAACGTCTGTCATAGTGTAACTTTAGACCCCCCCCTACCCCCCACCCCCATTCCCCTAAACAGTATGTATAAAGGAGCGAGAACCTAATATAATGTAAACTGTAAACGTAATCAAATCAAATGTCCACCTGGACTGTGAAGCGAAATTTCAGAAAATTTTAACAAGAATACGAACTGTCACCAAAATCTTTAAACGATATATCCGGAAAGCTAGGTGTAAAGGGCTTTAAAGCCAGTATATTTGTATTTGAGAGTTGTCCCCCCCCAGTAGCATGTGGCTTTTTTTTTTCTTTCACTGATTTTTTTCAATATTTAGTTTTAAATGCATTTATATATTTTAAACCTGTAAACTAGTGAGATGATCTGCCTCAGTGTTAAAACGCTGTAGTAAGAGTAAAATTGAAAAAAAAAAAACCCACTCCACAAACACTTCTTGGACACTTTCTTGAAATGCAAAGAAACTTAACTTTCTGTCCTGTGAGTGTATTTGTGGGTGTACATACGTGCGTGTGTGTGGGTGTGTATGTGCATGTGCGCGTCAGTGTGGTGTTATGTTTTCTGCGTAAACTAAAAGGAACAGAAATCGAAAAATACCCGAAGAATTAAAAGACTGCCTGTATCACATAGTTGGACGGGTTTCGAATAAACCACGTCATTCCAACAGCGCGGATGACTGAAGTGCACGGCGCATGCATGCTTTGCCCGTAGAGCGTCTATGACGTAAACAATCACTTGCGTTGCCAACAACCGTTATGCATGTAAACGATGTTCGCAGTTGGCACAGGGGAAAAAACAACGTGGGTGACGGAAGCATGGATCAGCATTGAGGTCGTTGCATCATCGAAGGAAAGAGAGAGAGAAGAGGACCAGAGGAATTATCATCAGCGTCAGACAGTGGCTGTCACTGCCAGGAAGTAAACAGTGCCGGCGACGTAAGACTCAGCTGTGTGGGGCTGCATGCCGGATAGGATTCAGTGTGTGTGTGTGTGTGCTTGCGTGCGTGTCTGTGCCAGTGTTTGCATGTGTGTGTGTGTGTGTTCGTGTGTGTGTGTGCCGGGGTCAAGAGGGGTGGTCAGTGTAAGTGACGGGGTGTGTGGAGTGGTGGGTAGTGGGGTGGGGTAGGATTGTGTAGGTGTGTGTGTGTTTTCACATGTTCATGGGTTTTGAAAAGCGCATTCCAACGGCTCAGACAGTAATGGTGTGGGGGCAGTGGGTCTGTGCTCAGCCGTACTTGCACGCACATGACAGTGAGTGACGCACTTGTTGACTCGGTGCATGTGAGCTAGTAGTGAAGTTAACAAATTACAATCATAATGAGAATCAGAATCATATACTTTAAGAATCGGAATACTTTAATGTGATACAGTCACATGTGAAAGGCAATAGCATATAGCCGTACAATCACATTCTGACACTTGAGAATTGACATAAGTATTATATTCTCTTACAATCTTCTGACAAGTTGTGTGTTATGAAATATTGTTTCGTTTGAATCATTTTGTCTGTCTGTTCGTCATTCTGCCTGACTGACTCAGTGTCCGCAGAATGTCTGTTTATCACGCAGGGGTGAGTTTATATCTATATCTAGCTATATGTATCTCTACATCTCACTACATCCGTCTCTTCGCTTTCAGTATAAATAGCATCCCCGCCTTCTGGAAACTCGATCTGTGTTTGAACTTTCCTCATTTCTGTTGCTCTCTTTATTTCTGCCTTTTCTTTTTCTCCCTTCACTGTTGTCTCCTTTTTCTGCCTTCCCTGTCCACTCCCATTTAGTTTCCATTGTTCGAGCAAGTCTTGACGCTCTCTCTCTCTGTCTCTGTCTCTCTCCGGCTCTCTTTTCCGCAGTCTGTGACGTACTATCTGTGCTGTTTTGCTCTGGCGATTAAGTAGTGAAATTGTAAACACTGGGATGGTCACTAGCAATGCCATTCTGCAGTGTTAATTGCATATATGGCCTCTTTATGTACTGTTTGTTTTACTTTGAACGTTTTTTAAATCCTTTTTTTTTAACGATTTTTAGTAATCTGGGGATGATACGTTGAGTGGAATGGCTGATCAGCAGGGCCCAGACTTATATGCCCAAAGGAGTTAAATGGTTAGGATAATGAGTCATGAACTGTGCCTTGTGGGTTTGTTTTGGTGATTTTACTCTCTTTTTTTTTTTTTTTTTTTTTTATTCATTTGTTGTTGTTGTTGTTCTAGATGTGACAGTTTTGTGTTGACGCGTTTGACATTTGTATGAATTGACAGTTCTGATGTGGCCCTGTGCGGTCGGTTGAACTATGTAACTTGGTATCTCTGTCTCTCTTTTTCTCACTTTCTCACTCTCTCTCGTGTGTACCTCTGTGTGCCAGTGTGTACGGTCGTGTGTACTGTAGTGACCCTACACTTCTGCCGTTGGTATGTCAACGTTCACGTGTGTGTGTGTGTGTGTGTCGGTGTGTGTGTGTGTGTGTATTTACGTGCGCCGGGTGTGTTTGCCACGTGAACTACTGATGTGTACTAATACATGTTGCAGTTTGTGCGTGCATTCATGCATACCCACGCACTACTGAGTCACACGTGCGGCGTGTGCCTGTCTGTCCGCGGCGGGCTTACACACACACACACACACACACACACACACACACACACACACACACACAAACACACACACACACACACACACACAACGACACACACACACACACACACCGACACACACACACACACACACACACACACACGCACACACGTGTTCGGAACCCTGCGCTCTGAAAGCTGTCGTCAATAAACTGACATCGCGGAAACTGACGCCAAGGCCGACCACTACGACTGACACAGCGCGGGGTCAGCCTTAAAACCAGTGACAATGCCACGCGGCTGCATGGCTGCCTTTTGAAACTCGGTCTCCGACTGGGAAACGCAGCGGCGGTGTATTATATCAACTGCGCTGCCACCGTTTTTGAGGGCACTTACCAGCTTGACAAACGGCCCACTGTCTTTCACTGGATAACGACACTGACTCCATCCATCCCTCTCTCTCTCTCTCCCCCTCTCTCTCCTCGACCCGTGAACGTGGTGTTAGCTGCTGTGACGGATTCTTAGTGCAGTGAGTGTGTAAGTGTACACAGTGCGAGTTAACTGCCTACATGTGCGTACGTGCGCCGGTGGGTACAGTACCCAACTCAAAAGGAATGTAGACTGAGGACAGTGAAAGAGAAGAATTGTTTTGGGGTGGGGTTTTTTTGTGATTTTTGGTGTGTTTTTGTTGTTGTTTATTTCATTTTATTTTTTTAGTTGTTTGCACTCAGTTGAGCTCAACAGCTCAGTCGTTCTGCGCCGTTGAGTTGGCTGTTTCGAGAATTCAGTGGTGGTTTTGGGCCGGGTGTCTGTGTTTATGTGCCTGGTTACACTAACAGATCGTGATCTGCCTCCCTGTGTTTACTTTGGATGGAGGGAGAGAGAGAGAGAGTGTCGCTGTTTTTTGTGTTTTTTTTTGTGCTGTGCTTTAAGGTTTTTTGTTTGTTTTTTTTTATTGTTATAACTGAACGACGACGGTGAGAGGATTTTTTTTTTTCTTGTTTCTGTTCTCTTGTTTTTAAAGTTCTTTAATTTTCTTGACAACAGTGAAACTGTTTCAGAGCTATGTGATTGGAATGCCATAGAGACAGACAGAGGGTGGGGGTTCAAGTTACTGATGCGAGAGGATATATTTGTTCGTTGTTGTGTGTGTGTCAGTGTGTGTGTGTGTGTGTGTTAGACGCCGGGACAGACAAACACACTGAGACGGAGAATGTTTGGATATCTATGTCTTTGTGGTGTGCCTTGCGTGGCCTCAGTTGGTGACAATGTGCTTCAGCTGATAACAATAATTGTGTGTGTGTGTGTGTGTGTGTGAACTGAAGAGAGAGAGAGAGGGCGGGGGGGGTGGGGGGAGAGACAGAGAGAAGGAGAGATAGAAAGTCTCACTGAGAAGCACAATATTATGATTATAATCATGGCGACAGCGCGAGAGCTTGGTTTTCAGTACCGGCAGACTTAATGCTTAGTTTCACAGATGTGCATGACATAACAACGCTGTAAACTTTTAATCATGACGACAGCGCGAGAGCTTGGTTTTACCGCAGACTTAATGCTTTGTTACACAGATGTGCATGACATAACAACGCTAAAAACAGAATCAGTGATGGTGGTGGTCAGTGATGACGATCACAGCAACAACGCCTGAAATTGCCAGCACATCTGTCGCATTCTGTTCCCGGTATCCTCATATCCTCGCCAGTCTTTATATGTAAAATGCAAGTATGTATCTGTCTCTGCGAAACAGAGAGACAACATGGGAACTGAAACCCGGTTCATAATCAGTGTGATAATGCGGTGAATTCATTTCTGTAAATAGGTCTCTGGACGCTTTAGAAAAAACACCCTGGTTAATACTGACAAACGGAAGTGTATCTGAAAATAGTACGGTTCATGTAACACCTGACGCTAGGCCTATTACCCAAAGCGGCGATATGGAAAAAAAAAAAACTATCATGGGAAGACTACAAATAGTGGTCGGAATCGAGGAGACATTTGGGGGAAGAGGAGGGGGAGGGGGAGGAGGAGAAAATATCGCGTCGACTGACTTAGAAACCCCACACACCAACTGTACTGGGAACAGTGTATCCAGTTCCGTATAATCCTGAAAAAGTATGGCGTGGGAACTTCCTGGTGTGTTGGAGAGAGACTGAGAGAGAAAGGAACACGTCAGTGTGTGTGTGTGTGTGTGTAACGTGTGTGTGTGTGTGTGTGTAACGTGTGTTTGTGTTAGGGGGGCGGGGGAGGGGGGGAGATAGGAAGATAGTTCACCTATCTATGTAGTCGCTGGACATTTCTGGAAATAAATGTCTGATCACTCGAGAGTGAATGGTGATGATTTTTTTCTGGTTAATAAGTCTATGCTTTAATGATTGCGCTTCTGCATTGAATTTAGCTATTGACTGTGTTAAAGTTTATTATCAGACAATAAAGCAGCAGCGAGGTCGTGTCTTTTAGCAATGTCAAATTCAAAGAATGCATTTTTTTTTCTCAGTTCATCATATGACTTACACTGAAACAGGAAATGTATATCGTCATCAACCCTGAATGCACACAGAGGGCATGGCGATTCTGTGGATGTGTCGGGTTGAAACCATCTTTTGTTTGCTTTGAAGCTGAATGTTCTCCGGCGGAATTTTGCCAAATTTAGTCTGTGTCATTTATTTGTAATAACTGTAAGATATTTTCCAATCAGGAATACTGCTTTTAAATGTGAAAAACTAACTATATTTTTCTTTACTTTCCATATATCAGAGTGCCATTTCTGTTTAAAAGAACAAATCGGTCTGTCTTAAAAATTCTGCTATAAATTGTTGTTCATTGCCTACATACTGACACATCCACACAATTCCAAAACCATGGTCACACAAAATCTTAGTTTTTAACGCAAAAAGCCCAATTTTATTTTTCTAATTCCATTTCAGTGTAGCAACATCATATCGTAATCGTAAGCCTGTCTACAAAAACGTGATTGTGGAAGCTTCAATAATTTCAGCCAATGTTTAATACTTTTCGTAAATGTTTTTATGTACAAAGGGTATCTGCCTGTTTCGCCATATAATACTGTGTTGAATGAATGAATCAGTACATTATAGAAGCGTTTTACTGCATATGTATGCACTATTTCCATTTGTGAATTTTTAATCCCCAAACTTCACCTGCATAATTATGTAACTATAAGTTCAATCTGTGTGTTTATCTTCCAAAAAATACAAGTCAGACGAGTTAAGCTTCTTTAAAAAAAAAAAAAAAAAAAAAAAGATTTCAGGGTTTCAATAACACTTTTCTGCATGATTCTTCCCACGCATAGTTCAGACTTAATTATTTTTGTTGAAGATATCATTCCTGTAAATACTTGTATGAATTAATTACTTTAATACTTACATTTCCATAGAGCCATTTTTCGTGCACTGACAAGTGTCCACCCATTCAATGATTCATAATACTATAATGTTCGATTTATCCAAGTTAACTGTTAAACCTAAACGATCTGCTTCTTCTTTGAATGTATATAAAAACCATCTAGTTGGTGAGAACGAACGAACGAACGAAATTTTATTTTACGAGGGTAAAGGAGTAAGCACAAAGTACTTGTTTACATCCAGCCCTCTGGGCATAAATAATAATTGGAAAAAAAGAAGAAGAAAAAAAGCGAGGGTCAGTTCACAACACCAACGTCAAAATTGCATAAGCATGTGCAAACATAAACATAGAACTTATGTACAATACAATATCGCGATAGATGAATAACAACGAGGACAATAGGGTAGGGGCGTGGTGGAGAGCGGAAGGAAGAATGGACAAGGTGAAGAGTAAAGAAGGTAGGCGAAGCTGACAACAGACAGATAATTATAGTGACAGTGACAGTGGAGAGACATAGAGAGAGACTGACAGGGGAGGAGAGAGGCGTATATATATTGACAATCTATACATGTTTTTTTGTTTATAATTGATATGTGTCACATAATCACATGTTTTTCAATAAATGTGCACGATATATGTTTTTAAAGTTAGGGATGAGAGAGGGAGGTGGGGGGCGGGGGGGGGGGGGGGTGTTGTCAGAACTGACGAATATTTCTTGTGCAACATGATAATGAGAGGGGCCGGGGAAAGGGATTGAAACAGAAGAGAGAGAGAGGGCGGGGGTAGAGGGAGGGGAGATGAAGAGGGCGGAGGTGTGTGGGGGGGGGGATGGGGGGAGGGTAGGGGGGTAGTCTGAATTGACGGATAGATCACGTATCAAGGTCATAGTTATAAATTAGAAGAAGAAGAAAAAAGTGCAGTCACAAAACTGGGCCTGTGTGCGGGTCGGAGTGAGGATGAATGAAGCGTGATAAATCACACACACACACACACACACACACACACAGCGCGCACGTACACACACACACACACACACACACACACACACACACACACACACACACACGCACGCACGCACGCACCCCTCATCCACCCGCCATCTTCCTCCCCCCCCTCTTACACACATACACACATGTACTCGCCTGTCTACAGTGTGCGTCATGTGTTGTGGGAGATGACTGAGATATGTGTCGATATGGGACATGTATATGTGGAAGACCCTTGACGTGTTATGGTGTGCCGATTACCTGTAAAGGACAGTATAAATCTTCTGTGAGTCGTTTTCCCCCATGCTGGGTAAACAGAAACTGAAAACATTCATGAAGCGATCAGAATGTGTATGTGTTTCCAGTGTTGTTTTGTTATTGTTGTTGTTCGGTATTAGTAGTAGTCGTTGTTCCAGTACAAGTAGTAATCCTTGTTTCGCTGTGGTGGTGTTGTCAGTGGTATCAGTTCTTGTTTCGCTGTAGTGTTGTTGTTTTAAGCAGTTGTTTAGTATTTTGTTTCGTTATGGTGTTTTTGTTAGCCTGAGTAGCAGTTTTTGTTTCAATATGGTGGTGGTGGTGGTGGTGGTAGAAGTTGTAGTAGTAGTTATTGTTATTATCAATGTCATCTTAAATCATCATGATTACTGCAATCAGTAATGTGTAAAGTGATTGATTGAATGATTGGACAAGTTTTGTTTTTTTTTGTTCTTTTTCTTTCTTTTTTTCTGTATTTGTTGTTGTTGTTGCTGTTTTTGTTTGTTTGTTTTTTTGTTTGTTTTTTATCACTTTTTATTTTGTTTTGTCTTTCTCTTGTGGATGCTACTGTTCGTTTTATATTGTTTGTTTCATACTGTTCTCTGTATTGTATACATGTCTTTGCAAAATTTAAAAAAAAAAAAAGTTAAAAAAATAAAGAAAAAAAAGAAGAAAAGTAGTTATTGTTTCAGTGTGTGGTTTGGAGTAGTGGTTGCCCTTGTTTCGATGTGTTGTTAGTAGTACAGTAGTAGTTTTAGTGAGGTTTTTTTTGTGTTTTTTGTTTTTGTTTTTCAGTTGCGTGCTCTGCTGTCCTAATGCTTATAGTCGGACACGACTGACTATCGTACACAGTAGTGTTATTAGTAATAGTAGTAGTAGTTCTTGTTTCGTTTTGTTGCTGTTTTTGTGTTGTGTTTTTTGTTTGTTGTTTTTTGTTAGTGTTTTTGTGTTGGTTTTTTGTTAGTAGTAGTAGCAGTAGTAGTAGTTGTTTCGCTATTGGCTACAGTTCATGTTTCGCTCTGTTAGTAAAAGTAGTAGTAGTAGTAGTTCTTGTTTTTCTGTGTTAGTAGTAGTAGAAGTTCTTGTTTTGCTGTGTTGTTGACAGTAGTAGCAGTAGTTGTTTCGCTGGTAGCGATAGTTCATGTTTTGCTCTGTTAGTGTTGTAGTAATAATTTTTGTTTTGCTGTGTTGTTAGCAGTTGTAGTAGTAGTTCCCCTTTTTTTTTTTTTTTTGCTGTGTTAGTAGTAGCAGCAGCAGCAGCAGTGGTAGTAGTAGTTCTTGCACAGGTCTGCAAGTGCCCGTGAACCACTTCGTGTGTATACGCATGTTAAAGATCATGGTAAAAATCCGGTCATCCGTTTCAGCGTTTGGTGGGTTACAGAAACAATAACTGACATACCCGCCGCATGCACCCCTCCCCGAAAACGGGAGCATAACTGACTGCATGGCGGAGGTAACAACTTAACGGCCACGCACGTAAAAGTCCACTCGTGTATTCGAGTGAACGTGGGAGCCACAGCCGGCCCACGAGCGAAGAAGTAGAAGAATAGAAAATTGAATTTGATAAATTTTTATATACATTATTTAATTTTTTTTTTCTTGTTTCTTTATTCTTATGTTAATTTGTAATGAATTTCATTATCGTTGAAGTTTTTGTTTGTTTGTTTGTTTGTTTGTATGTTGACAGAAAATTGTTATAACTTGTATTATAACGAAAGTAAAATGCTGTTTCATTACATTTATTTATTTTGTATTTGTTGAAATTATATGTCAGTGTCACGGCGTTTCTGTGTGTGTGTGTGTGTTTGTATATCAGTGTGTGTGTGTGTGTGTGTGTGTGTGTGTGTGTGTGTTTGTTCCACAAGTGTAGTAACTGACCTGCATAAGTTAGTCTGTACGTATGACAAAGCATGCATTGTGATGCGTAGAGATCACGAGTGTCAAACTCCGTGACGCCTTTTTCATCACGATGTCTCGCTTGTTTGAGATGACAGGCATCTGTTCAGCTGAAGTGCTTCGCTGCTCCTCCTCTCTTGTGTGAGAGAGAGAGAGAGAGAGGAGGGGGAGAAAGAGAGATAGTGCCTCTCTTGTCTCTTTTTCTCCCGTGTTCCTATCTCTCTCTCGCATTCGATCTGTCTGTCTGTCTCTCTATCTCTGTCACTCGCTCGCTCGCTCGCTCGCCCGTCCGCTCCATTGAAATATGGATTAATTTCAATGGATTCGAATAAGTATAATAAAAACAGGCACTGACAAAATTAGTGTGATGTTTCGGATATTGCTGTGCATTTAAAAAGATATAAAACTGACGATTCCGGCACAAAATCACTCGTGTAATTTGTGTTATTCTACAAGTCAGGATGAAACACATTTCGTTTTGGAGTGCCCAGCTCTTCACGTCTTGACTGAGAAAAGAAATGATTCCAGTCACACTGGAACTTCCCCACAAGAGTCAAGTTGATATCTCTCCTCTCTCATCTGCTAATAATCAAACTAGTAAACGTTTAGCAATATTTCTGTATAAATCTCTCAAACGGATTATAGATTTTACATAAGCTATGCATTATTAATGTATTCATACCTGAAGTAGATAATATTTGCTTTTCTACAGACAAAAGGGTTGATTGACTACTGTACTTCGTTCACACCCCTTCAGTAGGGGCTGTGGTCTACTTGAATAAATTGTCTGGTCTGGTGGTCTCGCTCCCTCCCTCCCCGGCTCCCCCCCCCCCCCCCCCCCCCCTTCTCTCTCTGTCTCGTCTCTCTTTTTTTTTTCTTTTTTTTTTCTCTGCAATCTCCCCACCCCTTTCACTTCCTGTTGTTTTTTTTTGTTTTTTTTTTGTCTCTGGCCTGCCATGAGCACGCTCATCGCACGCACGCACGCGCAGCCGGCACACATTTTGAGCGTCGCGAACGCTAACACACACACACACACAGACACACACACAGAGGGAGGGAGAGAGAGGGGGGGGTGCGGGGGAGAAGAAAGAAAGAAAAAGAGATAAATAAGTAAAGAAAACGGGACAGTCACTCTTTGTTTTAGAGAAGTATTGGTGAATGACATTCACGTCTTCACGTGCAGGTGGAATAATCGATTAATTAGTCTTTCGTACGACTGCGGGTTATTTTCATCCTGTAAGGTGGGGGGGAAAAAAAAACAAAAAAACTATGCGTGCAGATTTTTCCTGTTTGGAAATGTCAAACTAGTTTTTTCATACGTGGAAGCTAGAAGGCTTGTACATGCGTACGGGAAATTATAAAGATGTGTGCGTTTTATATCCCAGTGGGTGTATCATATTATGGGGGTATATTTTTCTCACTAAAGAACTCGCTCTTTTTATGTTTTTGTTTCATTCTTGTCTTTGTTTCACAGTTTCTCTTAGTCTGTCTTTCGATTTTCTCTCTCTCTCTCTCTCGCTCGCTCGCTCGCCCGCTCACTCGCTCGCGCGCGCTCTGCCAGTGCATGTGCATATGCGTTTGTGTGTAGGTGTATTTGAGCATGCGTGTGAGTGCATATGTGGGGAGGGGGGGGGGGGGGTGGGTGTGCGTGTTTTTGTGTGTGTGTTAGGGGGTGTTCTCTCTCTCTCTCTCTCTCTCTCTCTCTCTCTCTCTCTCTCGCGAGTGCATGTGCATGTTTAGGTGTGTTTGAGCATACCGTCGTGTGAGTGCATGTGTGTGTGTGTGTGTGGAGGGGGCCGCGGGGAGAGGAGTTGGGTGTGTGTGTGTATAAATTTGTGTTCTCTCTCTCTCTCTCTCTCTCTCTCTCTCTCTCTCTCTTAGTCAAATACTGACAAAGTGACTTACACTGTTTGACATTTTCTACTGTGCCTTCTGTGATCATTTACATTCTAAGCTTACTAAACTGATTGAAGAAGTCAGCAGACCACACTATTTTCAGCAGGTACCTACAGTCTTATCAGTCCCAGTTGCGGTGACTACAGATTGTGACCTCTGACTGACTGAGGCTCTGACACACAGTCAGACATTGTGCCCCCCCTTTTCCCCAGCAAGCACGCGCCATGTGTTATTCACTTTCTCACAAGTTGTTTTCGCGTATATGTATGAATGTCTGTCTCAGGCTATATCTGTCCATCCGTCTGTCTCCCCGTCCGTCTGTGTTTGTAACGGTGTGTGTCAGTGTGTGTGCGTGTGCGTTCCGTGCATGTGTTGGAGAAAGTAATTTATTTTCCTGCGAGGCACGTGAAAGAAACATCTGTTGTTGTTTTTTGTTTTTTTTTAGTTGTGGCAATCTGCCGCCGAACCCTCCTATTTTTTTTTATGTTCATTTTCTTGTGGGTCTGCTTTCTAACCATAACAGCTGGTTCACGTTATGAATGTAAACTGAACCAAACAGACACAGAGGTAGATAGGTAGAAAGACAGAGAGACAGACTAACTGATAAAGATAGATGGATAGATTCACAGATGAGAATTTTCCGAAAATTTACGGAAATCAGTGGACTGATAGTCCCGGAGATCGATCCGTTGAGAAAATCAAGGGGTTGGCTATGTGTATTTAAACTTATGTGATAGGTTCGTTTTCAGTTGATCGGACTCGCACGTCGAACGGTATTCATAAACGGTTTGGATTCTTTACTTGATTCAAAATGCGACGAACTGTTGTGCTTGAGAGAACCCGTTTCAAAACGCCACACAACAACATACTTTTCTGCATGGACCTGCATCTGCACGTACGCACATGCACGCACTGGCAGGCACACGCACACACTCACACAGTTCTGTTAGTACACACACACACACACACACACACACACACAGCCCGCCCGCCCGCCCGCCCGCCCACACACCCCGAGAAACGTCTTTAATAGGAAGTAATTTATCCAGGTCTTTCCACCGTGCGAATACGCGCATTTACTTCCCTTTACCACGAAAACGCCACGCCAACAGAAAGGAATATCGCATGAATTCTTTTTGGGATAGGGAAAGGGCTCCGTCCCACATGAGCTGATTTTATCCCAGTGCTCTGTCTGTCAACAAAAAAAAAAAGGGGGGGGGGGGGGGAAAAAACAGAAAACAAACAAAAAATCAGCGACAACAACAACAACAACACACACACACACACACACACACTCACACACACACAAAAGATGCCGCACTTGTTTCCCCACTACAGATCAGTTCAAAGGACGACTATCCTGAATTTTGAAGACTGCGCGCGCGCTCACACCCGTGTGTGTGTGTGTGTGTGTGTGTTGTTGTTGTTGTTGTTGTTTTGTTTGTTGATTTATTATTTTCCGTGAAGTACTGAGATATGTTGACAATCGTCTATGACATTGTTGGCGTTGAATCCGTGTGTCCTGCATGTCGTGTAGTAGTCAGTGCTCTTCGTATTGCAGTGACAAATGTCTCAAGAGGATGTGACCATAGTATGAATCATAGAAGGGAGTGAGGGAGGAAGGAACGAATGTGTGAATGAAAGGAAAAATAGAACGTTGTGTATAAAGAGAAAGAACAGGAAGGTGAATATTAGATTAGACAGATAAAAATGACTCACTGATAGAGAGATTGGGCTTATCGATGGATTCTCTCTCTCTCTCTCTCTCTCTCTCTCTCTCTCTCTCTCTCTCTCTCTCTCTCTCTCTCTCTCTCTCTCTCTCTCCCTCTCCCCCTCCTTATAGGCTACATTGAAATTCTTTTGACAGTAAATCATCATGTCATCAACACCATCATCTTTATGCCTATGACCATAATGCTTATGTCATTATTACTTACTATTATGTAGTCTAGACCATGCGTGTATGTGTGAGTGAGAGGCAGACATGAGGGAGCACTTTAAGGACCATTGTGGTAAGTGGTTATTATTATAGTGCTTCAGCTGCGCAGTTTTGTGACAGCTTTAAGTACGTTTTGATAGGAAAGAAGAGAAAAAAAAACCTTCCTGCACTAGCAGAAAGACCCTGTTCTATGGATATGTTAGATTTACATATATTTTTTCTTCCGAAAATGCATGTTCCATGTGATACCGTGGTGGTCATTGTCAATTTATTATTTTATTTTATTCTGTTTCATTCCATTTTATTTTCCTGTGTTTTGTTTTGTTGCTGTATTATGCAACTTTGGTAGGGTTTTTTTTTTCTTGTATTGCTTTGGATCGATACGAATTCATGTTTTCTTGTTGTTGTAAGAGACCACAATATGACCTTTCTTTTTCTCTTCAAATATCTCCTCCAAGAAATGTTGACGGGAGAGGAGGGAAGAGCAGGAGATGTATTTTTTGATTCGATGTCAACGAATTGTCTTTTCGGAGGCAGAAAATAAAACAACATTACAAACTAACTTAAGTAACATGATAACATTGTGTGTGTAAATGTGTCAAGACCTGACGAGCCCGTTAGGTTTATGCGTTGGTCAGGTATCTGCCATTTTATTTTCGTTTCATTTTATTCTATTTCATGTTATTTCTTCTTTTTTTTCTACGCAGATGTGATGTAGCGTATACGGATATATAAGTCCGCTTTGACACTTAACTTGAAATCGAAACTGATGCTAACAACGTGCTAAATGTGCATTAACGGAAAGAAAAAACTGCGATGTTTACTCAAAAAAAGAAAAAAACGTCAGTGATAAAGTCGATCAGTGATGTAGAGGAAGGAACCTATAATGGTCTTTTCGTTTCCCAAAGCAGTCCAGAAAGAAAGAAAAAAAGACAGGAAGGAAGGGGAGATAGAGAGAGAGGGGGCGGTGGAGTATGGGGAGAAAAGAAAGCGAAGGTAGTGATGGATCAGACAGACAGGCACTGTCATAGATTTTGCTACATTTCCGTTGCCAGTGCAGGCGCACTGTTACGTGCTACAGTATCACTTTATCATGTGCATGCTTTCCTGTCTTCAGACCGTTGTCGTTCCGCTTCTCAAGTGATCAGATCAATGCCCAGTTTTGTATTACTTTCACATGACTCTTTTTCTTTTGTTTTTTATCCAATTTCAGGCGGGGTTGAGAACAGAACAGAAAAGGAACAGAAAAGAAAAGAGAAGGGCGACTGACGTCAGACCCACGATGCTGGTCCGCGCGGTAACGCTGCAGGTGTTGCTGCTGTCTGACTCCTGACGATGCCCAGAGTTGACAGGTCGCCCTCGTCTAGCGTGCAGCAGTTATGTGAGTGGTTCGAGTCCCGCAACGAGCATTCCCCGCGGTCGTCGTCGTCGTCGTCGCCGTCGCGTGCTGCCGACACTCCAGGCCTTCTTCCAAGGATGGACGGCGGCGGCAGTGCTGCCGCTGCTCCCAGTGTGTCCCCGGTGGACGAGATCCGGGCCAAGTTCCTGCACAACCTGCGGATGTTCGAACAGTGCCAGCGAGGGGCGGCGCAGGGCGGGGCCGCGGTCTTTCACGGGTCCAGCCCGGCGTTACACCGCCCCGTGGACCTGTCCCCCAGCCCTGTCTTCTCCCCCGTGGTCCCTCCCACGTCTGTGGGACCTTCTCCGGCAGGCTGCTGTTCCGTGGACGTGTCGCCGTCGCGCAGCTCCGGAAAAACGTCTCCGCAGTCGTGCGTGTCCGATACCAACAGCTGCCCCTCCCCTCGCAGGTGTGAGGACGGTTCTTCACGGACGGACACACAAAGAAACGGCTCTTCATCGTCACAGTTCTCAGGGAATGTGTTTGTGGCAGCAGACAGAGCCAAGGACTCCAGCAGCTCGGCCGCACACCAGTTGAGGAACGGTGCTCACAGTGCCAGACACTCCCACCAGCCGGTGATACGCGAGAGGAGAGGCGACACAGACAGAGAAGCAGGGCGCTGTCGACACAGCAAGAAAGGTCCTCTGTTCAGGGTGCTGGCCTCTCAGTCAGGTCCCCGCGGCAGGCTGCACAGGGACTGTGTGAAGGCGTCTCCACAGGTCGGGGTGGCCGCCACTCCGCACACCCACCCACAGACTGATGTGTCGGGCAGCACAGAAGCCAGTCCCCAGGTGTGCTTTCAGTCCCGTCGCCGTCAGAGCGTGGCCGACCTCCAGGACCTCCTGCACCCCTCCAGGCGGGACCACCGGCGGTCCTCTGACCTGATGGCCGACAGCTGCCCGTCCGCCCCGCGCTCCAGGATGGTGTCCACAGCCTCCATCCAGCTGAGGAAGCACTCGCTGCCCGTTAGCAGGAAAAGGAGCTCCTCAGAAGAACGCCGCATCAGCGTGATACGGACTTCCAAGTGTTGGCCAGAGACCCTAAGCAAGCCGTCCCCCATGCTGGACGAGTGGCTGAGCTCTCTGGTAAAGCAGGCGCGGGTCCTGCCGCACGAAGACGACATGGAGTCCGAGGAGGGTGAGGAGTCCCTCCCCGTCAGGCAGCGACCTTTCGCCAGTTTGTGTTCAGACAGCCAATGGCATTACACTAAAAAGTGCAGCTCCTATCGACAAAGTGAACTATCAGCGGACGGGACGTCGGAGCAGCGTGTTCACCCCTGCGTCTCTTCAAAGCATGCGGGATTATCCGGCGGATCCACCACCAGGTGTTCGGACCAAACCAACTCCCCGCATGCAGTGCTGTCTGGGGAACACCCGGACCGCAGGAGAACTTCCAAAGACAGCAACAGCGTGCAGCCGAACAAGTGTGAAAGGCGAGGGTCGGAGGACAAGCTGAGTCCTCAGAGTTCGGTCACCGGCGCCACCTCCATCACCACCCCCACTACCACCACCACCACCACCCCCACCCCCAGCATCCCCATCCACGTGACGGAGGAGGACGAGGACTCGGCCTGCGTACAGAGCGTGTCGGACTCTGCGTCCGTGCAGCTGTGCGTGCCGGTGAGCGAGGACCCGTGCAGCTCTCCGCGCCAGCACCTGCCGCTCAGCCCCTGCAGCAGCCTGGGCAGCTACCACTCCGCCATATCCAGCAACGCAGACTCCGCCGTGGACATGGCACTGCCGGACGACGACAGCAGCGAGCTCGAGGCGGCGGTGGCTTCGACCCAGGAGGGGGGCGCCGGTCTGGACGTGGCCTCCAAGCTGCAGCAGGCCCTGCTGACCCGCACATCCGCCACCTCCACCTCGTCGTCGTCCTCCTCCTCCTGCCACACCCTGGCGGCGGCGGACTCCTCCCTGGGACTCCCTTGTCCTCCCTCCTCCTCCGCCTTCGGACTCCCTTGTCCGCCCTCCACCTCCTCCTCCTCTGCCTCGAAGGGTGTTCACGAAGGGGGTGAGGACCCTTCTGCGCTCAGCCTCAAGCTGGAGCTGCCGTCCTTCCTGATCAGCGACCACAGCAGCGCCGAGTGCTCCTCCGGCGGCCAGGCCCAGGAGTCGTCGGCGGAGTCTCCGGACCTGCTGGAGGGGTACCTGCGTGAGGGGACCCGGGCGCTAGAGCCTGGCTGCAGCCTGACCCGCTCCCCCTCCGCCACCTCGTCCAGCTCCGAGGGCTCCTACTGCTCTACCTGCTGGACAGACTCCTCAGTGTCCGACGCCGAGCTGCCGGCCAGGAGACCGGAGCGGAAGAGAAAGGTAAGGGGGGTAGTGACGCTTTGTGTTTTTGGATGGTTCGGGGTGAGAGTTTTTTGTGTTTGTGGTGCTGTTGTGTGGTGTGGTGTTTTCTGTTCTGTTTTGCAGAGGTTTTTTTGTTGTTGTTGTTGATTTTTTTTTTTTTTTTTTTTTTGGGGGGGGGGGGGGGGGTTGTTTTCCAACTGGGTTGTGTTGTAGTTTGGGGTTCTTTTGCATTTTTGTGCTGTGCTGTTCTGTTCTGTTCTGTTGAGTATAGTTTTGATTTGATAGGTTTAGTTTGAGACGTTTTTCTTGTCGTTTTCTGTTGCCTGTTGTGCGTCTGTTTGGGTTGAGGTGGAATCGCTTTGTTTTGACATGGTGTTGGTTGGGTTTGTGACGTGTTTATTTTTGTTTCGCCTTTGTGGGTGTTCCATCTTTCTTCTTGTTGACCCGCCTTTCGATCTTTTGTGTGTGTGTGTGTGTGTGCTTTGTCACACACTGTCCACGAAAAATCTGACTGGTTGTGAATAAGTGTCTCTATCTCTCTTCCTGTCTCTGTCTCTGTCTGTCTGTCTGTCTGTCTGTCTCTCTCTCTCTCTCTCTCTCTCTCTCTCTCTCTCTCTCTCTTTCAGTGGTCCACTGAATAACATGCTTCTGTCTTTGCAAAATCAAAACTATATCACGTGGGTGTGTAAACTTCGCAATATTTTATATACAAATGGCTTGGGGGTGGTTTGGGAAGCACAGTACGATGATAACACTCATATGTTTTTCAAGGAATTTAAGCAAAGGCTAAAATAGATTGTTATACTCAAAGTTGGCATGATTCGCTACAGTCCTATAATTTCTATTATGTTTATTCTCAGTTCAAACATACCCTAACGATCAGCCCTTATTTGTATCTTGTTAAGAATCTCCAACAGCGCAAAACGTTTTCAAGATTTGGAATTGTTATGTCGCCTCTTAATTCACATTTTTTGCAATATAAACCCAGCCAGGGCAGAAACAAATGGTGCCCTTTTTGCAAGAACACACTAGAATCAGAACTTCATTTTTTACTTATATGTATGATGAAATATATAAGAAATGAATTTATTCCGCCAAAGTATTCTCGAAATCCATGTATGTTTAAATTCTGCTTACTTACGTCTAGTACTACTGAATCTGTTTTATTTAAGGTGTCTAGTTTTGTTCACAAAACAATGAATGTGCGGATGCAAGCTACAAAGATGTAAACATTCCCCTGTACACAACATGGCATCACTAATGTTATGGGCCAGAGGCTTGACATTAAAATACTTTTGACTTTGACTTTGACTCAGTGGACCACTGTATGCCCCCTCGTTATCACCCTTTCTCTGTCTCCGTCCTCTGTATCTCTCTCTCTCTCTCTCTCTCTCTCTCTCTCTCTCTCTCTCTCTCTCTGTCTGTCTCTCTCTCTCTCTCTCTCTCTCTCTCTCTCTCTCTCTCTCTCTCTCTCCTTGTCTGTCTCTGTGGGTCTGTCTTTGTCTCTGTCTGTCTGTTTGTCTGTCACACACACACACACACACACACACACACACTCGCGCGCGCGCGCGTGCGTGCGTGCGTGCGTGCGTACGTGTTTTTGGACATGCAGGAAAACAAACCGAGCAGCTCAGATTTCACACAGTGATATTTGTCGATAATTTGTACTTTTACTGCCGTCATTCGTTTACCCAAGAAGGAAAACCGAGATGAATGAAAGTAGTAAGCTGCTGCTTTTTTTTTTCTTTTCTTTTTTTCTCGCGTCACTGTCTGTGGATGCTATGACACTGAAACGTAAGAAGCAGCCCATTAACGGCCGTTGCAACGTGGGGTTGAGGGGGGAGGGGGGTATGGGGGGGTGGGGGGGGCGACCTTCAGTGATAATGGAAGTCATGACTTATACGCTCATTAAATTGAAAAAGAATTGACTGAGTTAGACTTAGGGCTTGCACTCACTTGGCACTCTGGCGGAGAGAAGAGTCTGAAGTCTTTTGCCTGGAGTCGGCGGCAGGGGAGTGATAAACTGCGAGTGAGTGTGATAGGATGATACATCATCATGTTAGTTTTAATACACATCGCAAAAGTGAAAATGATTCTGGTTTCCCCAGAAGACGCATGGTACATTGTGATACCACGGTTCATGGTCGGACTTGGCTTTTTAAATATTCGCATATATATATGTATGTATATATATATATATATATGTACACACACACACACACACACACACACACACACACACACACATACAACGACGACCTTCGTATGCGGTAGGTCGTCGTGGTGTGTGAATGATGCGGCCTTTCAGTTGATGTGATGAGCTTCCTGGTCTGCTCTCGGTTTGTCTTGTTTGTATTGGTGTATCATAATGGAGTAAAAGGGTTGTGTCGTATTGAGTGACAGCAGGAACATCCGTAGTCTGGTAGTGGTTCTAGACCCTACCTAACTGTCGACTGGTGGAGGAGAGAGGGGGGGGAGGGGTGAGTGGGAGAAAGAGATAGTGTGAGGAGAGAGAATAGGAGAGAGAGAGAGAGGGTGGGAGGGAAGGGAAAGTTGGAGGGAGAGACTGGGAGGGGAGTGAAGGAGTGTGATACAGAGAGAGAGAGAGGACAGGGCTAACAGCTATACATCGTCAGAGAAATCAGGCAGGGTTGGAGATCGATAGAATAAGAGCCACACCTTCCCTTGGACGCTTCTAGTTGGCTGGTACCCCGTCTCGACAGATCGAACCAGAATCAATCGGCACTTTGGTGAACACAGGACTCTATCCCCCTCTCTTGCTCCTCAGTTCAGATTGTCTAAGCCCCCCCGCCCCTTCGAATACGCACGGTTGGAGATGAACAAAATGAATTAGTTTCTTCCTTTCAGGAAGCCTTGTGTTTTTTGTGTTGTTTTTTTGGCTTGGAGTATTTGGGCTGGACACAGACACTTGAATTGTTAGTGTATATATATATGGGTTTATAAGAAATTGTTCACATGGGGTGAGGCTGATGAACATGAAGAATCATTCTCAGATAACGTTCGACTGAGCCTTGTTCTTACAACTATCGTTTGTAAGGAATGAGGGTGATTGATTGATCAATTGATATGGATACTTATTTAGCGCCTGTCCTCGGTCGGAGACCAAGTTCTAAGCGCTTTACAAACACGGGGTCATTTGCACAACAGGCTGCCTGCCTGGGTAGAGCCGACTGACGGCTGGCATTGGGCACTCATCATTCGTTTCCTGTGTCATTCAATCAGATTTCAGACACGCACACATACACACTCAGACAAACATGCAACATTTAACATTTTACGTGAATGATCGTTTTGTTTATTTACCCCGCCATGTAGGCAGCCATACTCCTATTTTCGTGGGTGTGCATGCTGGGTATGTTTTTGTTTTGATAACCCACCGAACGCTGACATGGATTACAGGATCTTTAACGTGCGTGTTTGATTTGCGGATACACACGAACGGGGTTCAGG
Organism: Babylonia areolata; assembly: GCF_041734735.1. Taxonomy (NCBI): domain Eukaryota; kingdom Metazoa; phylum Mollusca; class Gastropoda; order Neogastropoda; family Buccinidae; genus Babylonia; species Babylonia areolata. The sequence continues at coordinate 44,927,296 of NC_134879.1, read as the reverse complement.
CACTGGCAGGTCTGCACATATGTTGACATGGGAGATCGGAAAAATCTCCACCCTTTACCCACCAGGCGCCACCGAGATTCGAACCCGGTACTCTCAGATTGAAAGTCAGGGTGTGTATGAGATTCGACTTACCTTGTGTGTCTGTCGTTCTATCTGCTTGTCATCGAATGCTGCTGTGCACTCCTAAAGTTTCTTCCCGACATAAGGTCCAGTGCGGCAATTTCATCAGTTCCCATGTCACCAGCATGTGAGGTGATATTTTGCGGTGGATCTGTTGCTTGATTAATTTAATGAGGAGCTTCACCGCTGAAGACTCGGTGTTCTGAAGTGATTGATAGACTGGAATGGAGGTTTATCCATTAGTTCCCCGCGCCCCCCCCCCCCCCCCCCCCCCCCCCCCCCCCCCTCAAGCCCCCGCTCCCCACCGCCCCCTCCCCACCACCACCTCCCATTCTCGCAGTCCCTTCCCAAATTATGAACTATCAGTTTCTTATCCCAGCAGAATCTCTCTCAGTTTGCTTATGTCTGAGTGTTGTTGTCGTTGTCTCTGTTGTTATCGTCTTCGGCTTGAGCTCACCGCGATGGGCGTTATTCGTATTCCTGACAACACGTGTTGATCGAAGGCGCGCGCGCGCAGACACACACGCGCGCACACACACGCACGTACGCACGCACGCACGTACACACACACACGTACACACGCTCACACACACATACACACACACACGCGCGCACGCACACACACACACACACTCACTCACTCACTCACTCACTCACTCACTCACACACACACACACACACACACACACACACACACACACACACACACACACACACACACACACACACACACCTCCTCACATCATCACAGCCACACCTGCACCACGTTCGCGTGCCAAGTGAACCCATGTTTGTCGCGCGTGTGTGACATGTAATACAAGAATTATCATGATGATGATATCATGTTTTCCATGCGGCTGGAGACGACAAGGGGGATTCTGATAATGACAGTGCACCAGGCACGACCGACGATGTTCCGTGATGTGTCACGATTCTCATCAAAAGCTGATGTTGGCCGTCTTTTGGGAGGGGCAGTGGGAGGTGGTTGGGGGAAGGGGATGATACAATAACTGCATCCCAGCCAGTCCAGTCGGCCTGTGCTCCGTCCGCCAATCTTGGTCGCGCACGTGAAACGCCCATGAAACAACATTGCACGAAATCAGGCAGCAAAAAGCCACAGAATAACATGCCGATGAACTACAGTCATCTGTTGTAAGAGACGACGACGACGACGACAACAACGACGACAACAACAACAACAACAACAACAACAACAACAACACCACCATAGACTCTAATGTTGAAAAGAAATAAACCCGAGGATGGACAAGGATGGGGATGGGGGGCAGCAGTGTTTTTATTAAATGGAAACTTAAATACAAGCCAAGCAAAACAATATTTGTTAGGGAGAAAAAAAAAAAAAAACAGCAACAAAACATTGACGTGAATTAATGTCTGCGAGGACAAAAAAAATTCCCGGACTGGAAGACAGTCAAGCAAAAACTGTCACTGAAGAGATACGATTAATCGGACTGTCGTTTGTTATATATATCTCTCTATATATCTCTCCCCCCCCCTGCCTCCCCCCCCTTTTCTCCCTCTCTCTCTCTCTTTCTGTCTCTATTAAATCTTATGAGTTCTGAGTACTCTCTCTCTCCGTCTCTCTCTGAGATATGATATGTGTATATATTATATATATGTATATATTTGTGTGTGTGTGTGTGTGTGTGTGTGTACTTTATCCAGTCCATCCACGTCGACATTGTGTGAAGTTATTTTGAGAGGCGTTGCCCAGGGAACTGATCCGGTTGATGATAAGAAAAGAGGAGAAGAAAAAGAAGAAGAAGAAGAAGAAGAGAGAGAGAGAGAGAGAGAGAGAGAGAGAGAGAGAGAGAGAGAGAGAGAGAGAGAGAGAACAAAACACCAACAGCTTCTGTAATTTCGCTGTGTATCATCATGGCTTGGCGGTTTCCGTTACCGGGTACGTTGACGTGTTATTTTGGTTCATCACAAGAAACAGATTTCATGCTTCGGGTTTTTGGGAGGTTTTTTTGTTTTGTTTTTTAAATGATTTTCAATAAATGTTTTATTCTTTGTTTTATTATTAATCATAGATTACTGTAATGTGAGAATTTTCAACCTTAAAAAAGAAAACACCTGTTCTTTGTTTGATTACGGATTTAACTACGTAAGTTTTAGAGGTTTTTAGCCAGTCCGACTCAGTACACAAATCACACGCACACATATACACCTACGCGCGAACACGCTCACACACACACACACACACACACACACACACACGAACGCACATACACACACGAACGCACGCACACTGACTCACTCACTTACTCGCTCACACACACAGACACAGACACACACGCACGCATACGCACACGCACACGCACGTCATAGCATTCCTCTCGTCACACGATCGTGTCAATAACAGTATAAGTTTTCAGTTACTACGGTTCAGTACTGTGCTTCAAGATACAGGCCACTTCACTCGGGTGTATGCGTGACACAAGGTTGTGAAGCAAGCCTGCATTGTCTATTATATAGTCATATTATAAGGGCGTATATGGGTTTCTACAATTGCAGTTACGGGTCCAGTTCAGAAACATTTGTTACACTTAACAAGTCCTGTCTCTTGTTCTCTCGTTATTACTGTGCCATTCTCTCTCTGTGTCTCTGTCTCTCTCTCTGTCTGTCTGTCTCTGTCTCTCTCTGTATATATATATATATATATATATATATGTGTGTGTGTGTGTGTGTGTGTGTGTGTGTCCCTCTCAGTGCTAATGTTCGTCTCCCGTTGTTTGAATACATGCTTCTTACAATTGATTGTAGTTCATACACACACACACACACACACACACACACACACACACACACACACACACACATGCGAAGCAGGGGACAAAGAAAAAGAAGAAAACACATAAGTGAATGGAGTTCATCGGATGAGAGAGGACTTGAAGCGTACACTTGAGATCAACTTGTCACGTTTCCTTTATGTGTGTGTGTATATATATACCTGTGTATTTCTTTTTTCTTCTCTTTATTGCACTGAAATAGACTTGTGCTGACATCTTCCTGATTGACGCCACGTGTAGCACTGGCTAGATTTATTTCTAGATTTTTTTTTTTTTTTTTTTTTTATAGTTACAATTTACGTCATGTGCTGGTTTTGCAAAATGAATGCCTTTGAAGTGGTATGTAATTATGTATAGAATTACTTCGGTTTGGTGTTATCATACACCGGGTTTTTTTATTTTTATTACTATCAATCTATCTGTCTATAGCTATATATTTATATATGTGTGTGTGTGTGTGCGCGTGTATATATGTGTAGCTGTGGTAAACAGTCAATGAAGCCAGCCTAGCGCATGTCTACACACACACACACACACACACACACACACACACACACACACACACACACACACACACACACACACACACACACACACATATATATATATATATATAGAGAGAGAGAGAGAGAGAGAATTGTGTGTGACTCAGGTGAAACAGGACATATTTGACCCTGTCTTTGTGGGTACTTATTGCATAGTTTAATTCAGAGAAGCGAAAAAAAAAGAAGAAACAAACAAAACGAAACGAAACAAAACCAATATAAATCATCAACTTGATTATATAAGATAATAAATTCTTAACATTCTTAAAATCTTTCTGTGTACATATTGAAATAAGCAAGGGAGGAGAAATGCTAGTTCTGACACATGCATATATAACCATAGATGTCAAAGGTGAGTGAGTGAGTGTGTGTGTGTGTGTGTGTGTGTGTGAAATATTTAATTTTAGATATGGAGTCGATAGCCTACATTATTTTTTTACACTTTTTTACACACTCTGTTATATCACACACACACACACACACACACACACACACACACACACACACACACACACACACACACACACACACACGTGAAAAGACCGTGAAGTAAATTATATATATATATATATATATATATATATATATATATATATATATATATATATATATATGTATACACACACACACACACACACACACACACACACACACACATATATATATATATATATATATATATGTGTATGTATATAAAGCACTAACACTCACTCACTTACCTACACATAACTTTATGGGTCAAGATGTGTAGCCTGTCTGGTACTAGAGATCCAGTGTGCCTTTGTTGTTAGATCCGCCTTCGAATGTCTTCGGTTAGTAGTCTGCAGTAGTGTGAACGTTGGACTATACCGCCACTACTGCTAACATTTACTAGACTCCGCGAGGACAAGCAGACTGACAGACTGACCCCCGCTGGAGTAGTGGAATGTGTCAGAGAGTTGGCGCTCATAAATTACCCTTTTCTTTTCAACTTGGAAATAAGGTGTGAGTTCAGGGGGTGGGAGGGAAGGAGGGGGGGGGGGGGGGCTGGATAGCCCAGTGGGTGTCCAGGGTACTCTGTGTGTGGCTTTGTTTCTTGTGTGCTTATATGGTCCAAAGGTCCGTGTAACGATTGATAATGGTGTGGGGTTGGGTTGTTTGGTGTTTTTTTTTGTTTTTTGTTTTTGTTGTTTTTTTTTATGATCCAAAAGTGAAAGCTACTTTGTTTTTGTAAGCTCCAAAAGTGGAAGCAATGTTTGTTTTTGTAAGTTCCATAAGTGAAAGCAAGTTTCTTTTTGTAAGCTCCAAAAGTGAAAGCAAGTTTCTTTTTGTAAGCTCCAAAAGTGAAAGCAAGTTTCTTTTTGTAAGCTCCAAAAGTGAAAGTTGATGTTTGGTTTCCAGAGTGGTGTGCATGTAACCGCTTCACAGCACACACTATGGAACAGGATTATTGTGTCAGGTGAACAAACCGCCAGTCCCCATAGCATCCGGGAAGACGGAGATTGACGTAATTCCGTTGGGTTTGTGTGTGTGTGTGTGTGTGTGTGTGTGTGTGACGATGATGACTACGGATTGTGTGTTGTTCTGTGATGACGCCCTTCGGTCAACACTGATACACGTGCGTGTGACGTGTTTTCCGAGTGAGAGGAAGTGGTGCTCCAGTGGATTATCTGTCCGCCCAGGATACTGTACGTTTCAAGTCGGCGGGAAGGACTTGAGATGTTGTGGAGATGTCGAAAGGTTAAGTAACTACCGACGCATGCTCACAACTTCCACCCATTTTTTCTGGCGGGTTTTAGTTCCATGTCTGGGTCACCTGCATATAGCGATTTTAGCAGCGCTAAGAAATGTTATACTCAATCTAATGCTAATTTTAGAAATGGGAAGATTTTGAACGTAATGCAAACTTAGCGCCACTGAGATAAATCATGCAGCCAGACCCAGTATTTGTGCTGGCAGTTTTGCGAAGGTCGTGTTGCAGACGGAACACATTGACATTCGTTTTCCTATTTTCCTTCTGTTTACGGTCTTTTTTAAAAATATTTTTTTACTCATATTTTCTTCTGACGTGATGCCTCTTTGTTACTGTGTAGTAATGTACATGTGTGGATCCAACAGCGTGATCAACTCCCCTTGTCGGTGACGGTTCCTTATTCAGTTCAGTTTCAAGTGTTGACATATTTGTGTTTTGGAACAACGCAAAGTGTGTGTGTGTGTGTCAGTGTGTTTGCGCGCGCGCGTGTCTTTGCCTTTCTGGCTGTCTCTGGTTTTGCACGATCCCTATTTAGCGTATTCACCTGTTGTTACTGGCGGCTTGTAGACTGTGCAGCAAAAGAAAAGAGAAAGAAAGAAAATAAGGTATACTACCTCTCTCTGGGCTGTACTCCCGCCAAACCGCTGTCAACTGAAACGAATGTTGCAGCAGTTTCAGAGGTGGGGCAGGGGAAAGGGATTGTAGGGCTGGGGTGCATTATTTATAGACCGTGGACTACCACCACACACATACCCCACGAGACAACTATTCCCCGCCTCTGACGAGCAGCATTCGTGTGTGTGTGCGTGTGTGCCGTTGTTGTTGTTGTGTTTGTGTGTGACAGAGAGAGGGGGGGGGGGAGGGAGGGAGGGATATTTTTGTTAGAACGGGGAAGGGCTGGAGAAGGCAGGGAGAAGGGGTGAACGGTTCTTGGCACATGATGCAGGAAAAAAATATGTGTGGGTGGGGGCGGGGCGTGGGGGAGAGAGACAGACAGACAGGTAAGAAAGGGGAACGGGTTCGGAGACGATGAACACTGAGATTTCCAAGTGGGAAAAGTAGGCTTTTCACCTTTCGATATAAGAACGTGTAGGCCTACACACACACACACACACACACACACACACACACACACACACACACACACAGCGAAAGAGAGACAGGGAGAACAAACCTACTCTTTTCCTTCCAAACCTACTTATGCACAGCCACGCTACTGTTGAACGGTTGCTTCCCCTCAGGCGGCAGAATGTCGTCTGTGACAGATGATGAAAGGGGAACTAAGCAGGACTTAACCCACACAAAAGGTCGTGCCTCTTGAAAGGAATACACACATTCTTTACTATCTCCTGTATGAGAAATTCGGTTGTGCTGTGTGTTACGTAAACAATGTACAAGAACCACCGTCATTCAATGTGAATGCATAAAAGGCGCCGTTGAATGCTTAAATACTAAGTCAGTTGACATTAACCTCACATCGCAAGCAGTAATCGCAACCATGCACATGTAACAATCACTGTAAGACAATAGGCTTAAAACGGCATTCTATGATACACATAGACATATGATAAACACTAAACTACTTAGCAGGCGGGGGGGGGGGGGGGTGTTTAATTATCGCTACAGATTATAGAATGCACACATACATGTATACATGCACATACACATGCACACGCGCTCGCAAGCACGCACGAACACACACACACACACACACACACACACACACACACACACACAAAACGACTAAGTAGTCTTTTAGAAAACTGACTTGATTTGGGTATGAAAATGGTCCAAGTTATGGGTTGTTGACAGAGGTGTTTGTTGTGGGTTCTAAGAGTTCGCAGATTTTCGGAAATTGATAGCGTTTGCCTGAAGGTAACCCACAGAAAAGGTTTTGTCTCCCACCACCCACGTCATTCTTTAGCTACAACAGCTGGTTTGCAGCTGATGTCGGTACTATTGTTAGACTATTGTTGGAGGAGGGGTTTTTGGGGTGGTGAGAAGTGAGAGTCGGTGAAAAGGAATGTGTGTGTGTGTGTGTGTGTAGCAGCAGAGAGACTGGAATACAAAGAATAAACACCAGACTTTCTGTGAGGCTGGAGGGATGGGTAGGGAGAACGGGCATAAACACACACACACAAACGCAGACACTCGCACACACACACATTAATGAACGCGTGCGCACTCTACAGAAACACACTATCACAGTGACTGTGATGGTGTGTGTGTGTGTATGTATGTTCATACGCCCTTCCCCGCTCATACTACTATTACAGCAGTATTCTCCGTTTTCAGACCTCTTTTTACTGCAGGACTCAACGTGTGACGAAGTGACGAAAGACTGGCACAAAAACAGAGCGGTACAGCAAGTGCACACTCTGTGTTCTAAACAAAGCAGTAATCCTCTTCGCCCCTCCCCCAGTGACATTCCTTCACTAAACCCACCCTGCCACCACCACCACTCGGAATCTTTTGAAGGTTCTTCACATGCATCTCTCTCTCTCTCTCTCTCTCTCTCTCTCTCTCTCTCTCTCTCTCTGTACTCTTTGTTGTTGTTGTTTTGTCAGTTTAACAGAATAATGGGGAAGATGAAGTCTCAGGAAAGAATTTTAAAATTATAATGCATATATATATATATGTATGTATGTATTAGGTAAAACAATATTCTTTATGTAACAATGCATTACAACATGCTTCTTCACAGAGTTGAGGGAGACGACGACGCGGATGGAGAAAATACTGCTGTAATAGTAGTATGAGCGGGGAAGGGCGTATGAACATACCTTCACACACACACACACCACACACACACACACACATACACCATCACACAGTCACTGTGACAGTGTGTTTCTGTAGAGTGCGCACGCGTTCATTAATGTATGTGTGTGTGTGTGCGAGTGTCTGCGTTTGTGTGTGTGTGCAGAGAGTGGATTTGCACTCTCTGCTCGTCATGCCAGTGCTCAAAATTATGAAAACCGATGTGGAGTAAAGTCTCGACGCGCTCTCGAATATGAAGCAAGAGACATGGCTACAAAAAGAATTAGGAAATCGTGAATATATATATATATATATATATATGTGTGTGTGTGTGTGTGTGCGTGTGTGTGTGTGTGTGTGTGTGTGTAAGGCTTGGAAATCTTAAGTGTAATTTGCGGAGAGGTATCACTGATTGGTAATAGAAAGTCATTCGCAGTTTGATAGGAATAAAGGAGGGATGCCTCACTATTTTTCTGCCTCCGTTAGACCTTGAGTGGAGGTGTGGACGCTTGTCATTCGGATAAAACGATAAACCGAGGTCCCGTGTGTAGCATGCTCTTCCCTTGTGTAAAAGAACCCACGGCATCGAAAGGCTTGTCCCTGGCAAAACTCCTTTGAAAAATCCACCTTGATAGGAAAGCAAATACACCTGGAGAATTTTTTTTCTTTCTTTTTTAATGAAAGTTTGGGTGGCGCTGCACTGTAGCGATGCAGTCTTCTTTGGAGAGAGCATCCCGATTTTCAAACAGTAAATTCTTGGGCCGGGACAAAAAGTAATATACTACACTAGACTACACTACACTATACTATACTATACTATACTATACTATACTATACTATACTATACTATACATTGTATACACAAGGCTTGGCAAAGTGAAAAAGTCCAAAGGAGAGGTCGGTATCACTGATCGATCTGGACTACACTACACTACACTACACTATACTATACTATACTATACTATACTATACTATACTATACATTGTACACACAAGGCTTGGCAATGTGAAAAAGTCCAAGGAGAGGTCGGTATAACTGTTCGATCTGTACTATACTATACTGTATTATACTATACTATACTATACTATACTATACATTGTACACGCAAGGCTTGGTAATGTGAAAAAGTCCAAAGGAGAGGTCGGTATAACTGCTCGATCTGTACTATACTATACTATACTATACTATACTATACTATACTATACTATACTATACTATACATTGCACACACAAGGCTTGGCAATCTGAAAAAGTCCAAAGGAGAGGTCGGTATAACTGTTCGATCTTTGCTGGGTCACACACAGTCATGTTGGTGTACCAGTAGTACTTTGTGGTGCAAGTCGTACTCAACTGTACAATGTACACGGACTATGTTTGTATAGCGAGAGGCCAGGCAGACTAGCACTACAAGCCGACTGCAGTTATCCGTGGGTGCACATGTCCATAGAACTTTCTCTCCACATGTATTGTTTGGGGGGGGGGGGGGGGGGGGGGGGGGTTGAGGGGAGCAAGCGGGGAAGGAAGAATTTACGAGCGCCATTGAGGAGGTGGGGAGTGGGAGATGGGGGAATACGGGTTGTTGGGTTTGGGAGGAGGAAGAGGGGGTGGTGTGTGTGTGTGTGTGTGTGACATCCCAAAAGTGCATGTCCTCGATGTTTTGGTTTTGAAGTGGTATATCTCCCTCACCGCCCGAGCTTGAATATAAAAAAAAAAAAAAAGAACAAAAAGAAAGAAAGAAAAAAAAGGTAACATCGTAAGCAAAGTCAGAACAACTGGGGTAATATTTCTATCATGAATGCTCTACGAGTATAAATCATGCAGGCTACACAACGGTGTCTTCGGTTTACAACGCAGTCACGGTCTTTTGTGTTGTCATAATGATGTGTTTTAAACTGAAGCACCTGCTTTCAGTCCGTCTGTAGTGTAGCATAGCTGACGTAAATTGTCTTTTATTGGTGCGGTTGTTCGTGTATTATTATGCAGGTGCATGTCACTTTTTTTGTCTTCGTTTTTTGTTGTTGTTTTTGTTGTTGTTGTTGTTTTGTTGTTTTTGTTGTTGTTTTTTTGTTTTGTTTTTTTGTTGTTTTTGTTGTTGTTGTTTTGGGTTTTTTGTTTTGTTTTGTTTTTTGTTTTTTCAAGCATATGACGACAGCTAGTCTTAAACGGCGAACTCAGGTCCTTTCTGAATTTCTGGAGAGGATTGGAATTGTGCATAAAAATTTCTTTCTTTTTTTTTTCTTTCTTTTTTTTCCCCTTTACATCAATTCATGTATGTAAAGTGAAAGGTGTTATTTCTTAAGGTGAAATGGTTGGTGATTAAAGTGAGGCACACACGTGCGCACACGCACACACATACACAGAAACAGATACAGAGACAAAGAAACACACGCGCGCGCACACACACTCACAGAGAGAGAGAGAGGAGAGAATCTATTGAATAAGAAAAGTACTTTTTACAGTCGGTGAAACAAAGGCCTCCTGTTACTAGTGTTGCCCAGAACCACCCTTCAGCTTGCGTACAGGTGAATAAGTGGCACAGAGAAATTACCCACTTAAAAAAAACAAACAACCAAAACAACAACAAAAATCAGTTATTAAAAAAAAAAAAAAAAAAAAAGTGAGTGGGGTGATTTTCGAGTTCCCTTCACACGCCCTTCTTTCTTTCAGCCGTCTGCACAGAGCCATACTAAGGCTGTCATGAGCCTTTCATTTGCCATGTGTATGTATCTGATTATACGTACACACGGCCACAGCGGCGGAAGAAATGTGCAGATTATACAAGTAGCATTTTATTTATTCAAGGCTGGACATTGGCCCCTGTAATTGTTTTGTGCAGAACACGCACGCACCCACGAACACACACACACACACACACACACCGGACTGTGCGACACAAATACGTCAGTTGTGTGGCGAAAGGTTGTTGTTGTTTTTTTTATAAGGGGGAAGGTAGAACGTCAGGTGACGTGTTACACAGAACGCACGCATGTCGGTTCTGGCAGATATAAATGCCAGCCAACTTTCTCCCACACCCCAGGACATCCAACCCTGCCCCCTCCCCTCCACCCCCTTCCCCCACACCACGTTAGAATAACACAGTGTTAGGCTACTGTTCCGCGTATGTGCGTACTCGCGTGGTGCGTGCGTGTGTGTGTGTGTGTGTGTTTGTGTTAAGGTAAAGCAGAACAGGGTGTAAGTAAAGCAGAACAGTGTGTATGCATAATGAGCCAAAAAGGAATTGCAAACAGCACGTATTCGGAGAACGGGAGACGAAATTCGGACCGAAGCAAATCAGTTTACCTCCATCCAACTTTCCCCTCCTCTTTCTTACTTCTTGCCCTCTTTCTCTGCCTCTGTCTGTCTCAATATATCGTGTGTGTGTGTGTGTGTGTGTGTGTGTGTGTGTGTGTGTGTGTGTATCACTGTCCTCAAATCATTCATACTGTGTAATTACTCCTTGTTCTTATACTTTTGTGGGACTGGGGAAAGGATCACACACACACACACACACACACACACACACACACACACACACACACACACACACACACACACACACACACAAACAGGCAACGTGGCAAAATCGATAGGACTTGGACTTGTTATCCATTGTACGCCTTCGATCAGGATCTGAGGCCTGATCCGTTTCGACATGGTGTGTCCTTGGAAAAGGCACTTTACTCCGGTTTTCTTCACTCCACCCAGCTGTGAATGGGTGCCTGCTGTCGGCAGGGGAGGGTTAAAACGGCGGAAAGAGAGGATTGGGCCCCGCCTTTCTAAAAAAAGGATGCGTACAATGCCATCCGCAGACTGTTCAGCAAAAGTTACGTCAGATGCAGGATAAGTGGCTGAGTGACAAAGCTGATGAGATCCAGGGATATGCTGACAGGCATGATATGAAGAGGTTCTGTGATGCCTTAAAAGAAGTCTACGGCCCCACATCCTCAGGATCATCCCCCCTCCTCAATGCAGATGGGAATACCTTGATCACCGAGAAGTAGAAAATTCTCGAACGCTGGGCTGAGCACTTCGACAAGGTCTTAAATCGCCCTTCCTCCATAAATGATGAAACCATAGACCGTCTCCCACAAGTCCCCATCAACGAAACACTGGACGATCTGCCAACACTTCTTGAGACCCAGAAAGCAATCCGTCTGCTATCCAGTGGCAAAGCACCGGGCTCAGACTCCATACCAGCAGAGGTCTACAAGGATGGAGGCACTGTGCTGACTGAGAAGCTCCATCAGCTGTACTCACTCATGTGGAAAGAAGAGACGCTCCCCCAGGATTTCAAAGATGCCACTATCATTCACTTGTATAAGCGAAAGGGAAACTGGCAAGCCTGTGATAACAATCGGGGCATTTCCTTGCTCTCGATCGCAGGCAAAATACTTGCCAGGATCCTACTAAACCGCCTCACAGCACACCTTGACCAAGGTCATTTGCCTGAGAGCCAGTGTGAATTCCGGAAAGAGCGCGGAACCATCGACATGGTGTTTGCTGCAAGGCAGCTGCAAGAGAAATGTCAGGAGCAAAATGCTGATCTGTTCTCCACCTATGTCGACCTCACCAAGGCCTTCGACACCGTGAGTAGAGAGGGTCTGTGGAAGATGATGGCCAAGTACGGATGCCCTCGGAAATTCATTTCCTTGGTCAGCCAATTCCATGAAGGCATGCAGGCTCGAGTCCAGCACAATGGTGAAAACATCTGCTCCTTTTCCAGTCACAAATGGTGTCAAGCAAGGCTGCGTCCTGGCTCCAACACTGTTTAGCCTCATGTTCTCTGCAATGCTTACTGGTGCCTTCAGAGATGGTGATGTTGGAATCAGTCTAAAGTACCGAACAGATGGCAAGCTGTTTAACCCCAGAAGGCTTCAAGCAAAAACAAAGGTCATGACAGACATCATCGGAGACTTTTTTTTTGTTTGCTGATGATTGTGCCCTCAACGCTGGATCTGATGCTGACATGCAACTCAGCGTCGACAAGCTTGCCACTGCCAGCAGGAACTTCGGCCTTACCATCAGCACGAAGAAAACTGAAGTTCTCCATCAGCCAGCCCCATGGAAACCCCACGTTGAGCCCAACATCACAGTCAACGGTCAGAGACTCAGTGCGGTGGAGCGGTTCACATACCTTGGTAGCACACTGTCACGAAATGCGACCATCGACGATGAAGTGAACGTCAGGATTGCAAGAGCGAGCGCAGCCTTTGGCAGACTCAATGCAAATGTCTGGAACAGAAGAGGCATTGGTCTCGAGACCAAGCTAAAGGTCTACAGAGCAGTAGTTCTCCCCACACTACTATACGCCTGCGAAACTTGGACAGTGTACCAACGACACGCCAAGAAGCTGAACCACTTCCACACAACATTCCTCAGGAAGCTACTGAACATCAAGTAGCAAGACAGGACCCCAGACACGGAGGTGCTTGCAAAAGCCACGCTTCTCAGCATTTTCACCATCCTGATGCAGTCCCAGCTTCGCTGGGCTGGACACGTGGCGCGCATGCCAGACCATCGGCTGCCCAAAAGGCTCTTCTATGGCGAGCTGCAACAAGGGAAGAGATCACACGGAGGCCAGAAGAAGCGCTTCAGAGACACTCTGAAAGTCTCTCTGAAAGCATTTGATATCAACCCTGACTCCTGGGAGGAATCTGCAATGAATAGATACACACTGCAATGGACCGTGACAAATGGCGCGCTGCTGTGCACAAAGGCGCCAAGTTGTCCGAGGCCAACAGGACTGCTGCAGCTGTTCAGAAGAGGCAGGCCAGAAAGTTAGAGCCAAACAAGCTCCCTGACAATGATATGCCTGTCTTTGTCTGCCCCAACTGTCAGCGAACATTTCGTGCGCAGATTGTACTATTCAGCCATCTGCGCATTCACAGATAGACTCATGAGCATCCCCCCCACCACCACCACCCTCCCCCCATCCCCCAGCTGGATGACAACGATGGTCATCATCGATCTCGATGGACACTCACCCACACCGCCATAATCCGATGACTGTCTCTTACCAAACACCATGTCGATTCACCTGACCGTTTGCATTCCAGTCAGATTGTACTTGTAATTATCTCATCGATTCCAAGACGTGTCGAGTCTTGAATGCGGAATTTCTAAGATCCATTTCGCCCAGCCAGGAGACAGTTGAAAAGAAACGGGGAGAGAAGAGTGGGATAGATAGGTAGGTAGGTAGGTAGAGAGAGAGAGAGACTGTCAAGCAGTAAACTTGGCGAAGCCAAAAGACTAACATGCTGCCATGACAGCCAGGAGATAAACTCGTCAGTTACCATGTACAACAATCTCCCTGTGGCGGAGCGAGAGAGAGAGAGAAAAGAGAGAGGGGGGAGGGGGGGTGTCTAGAGAGGTCAGAAAGACGAGGCAAGACAGGACAAAACAAAATTCATTATTTCCGAGGATGTCAGATAAGCACTGAATAGGGTCTACACTACACGTTACTAAATAATACAAGGAATAAGTATGATGGTTGTAACATAGAAAAGAGGCACACACATAACAGCGTAAGAGTTTTGATGCGCAAGTATACTGGCAGAGATACACACAGCAAAAATGGGAGAACCGTTACTGTATTAAGGGAAGTGTGTGGGCGAGACAGAGAGAGAGAGAGAGAGAGAGAGAATCTTGTTTCAAACTTGGCAAAGCTAAGACACGTGTGTGTTATCTTGATCATGTAGCAGGCGCACAGGATGAAGGGGAGGTAGGGGGAGTGGAATAGTGTGCGTGTGTGTGTGTGTGTACGCGCGTGTGTGTGTACGTGTGTTTAATTGAGAGTGGGATGGGATGGGATTGTAGGAAGAGAGGGAATGGGATGTGTGTGTGTGTGTGTGTGTGTGTGTGTCAGTGAGTGTGGGTTTTTTTGTGTGTATGAGTGTCAGTGAGTGTGTGTGTGTGTGTGTCAATGAGTGTGTGTGTGTGTGTGTGTTCCATAAATCCAGGCGTCAGAGATATGTCGTGAAATGATAGTACACGGGAAAAAAAAAGACTGCCAGGCCACACCTCTCTTCGTGTGTGTGTGTGTGTGTGTGAGAGTGAGTGTGAGAGAATGTTTATTTTACGAGTTTCATTCATCATTCACTAGTCTGAACCGCACGTGCGACCGTTTAGCCATGCAAGATAAACAGCCTGTCTATCTGTCTATCAACAAGACAGATCCGTGAGGATGAATGACAGAGGTAGGGAAGATGGGGGGGGGGATGGGGCGATATAGAAGAGGAACAGGGGGGGAGAGAGAGAGAAGAGGGAAGTGTGAAAGAGAGAGGATGAGAGAGAGAGGGTATCCAGTATTAGAATGTCAAGTTTCGAAGTTGATTTTTGCCGAACGCTGCAAAACACACATTCCTGTGAATGACACACACACACACACACACACACACACACACACACACACACACACACACACACACAGGGGGGGGGAGGGGAGAGAGAGAGAGATCCAATCGTCACAGATTTGACGTGGACTGATTACGCAGGACGCTGGGGGTGCTGGGGGAGGTGGTGGGGGTGAAGCTGCCCATCTCCCCACCCCTAATCCCTGCTTCGCCTGCACTCCCTCCCTTACTCCTTACTTGCCCACTGTCATCACGCCCCCTCCCCCCCCCCATCCCCCCCAATCTCACATCCATCCTCTCTCGTCCCTATCCCCACCGTCCTCTGACACTGTCCGATTGTGTGTGTGTGTGTGATGGAAAGAAAGTGTGTATTTGAGAGTGTGCGTGACCGAGCGTGCGCGTGTGTGTATATGTGCGTTTATGTGTTTCATATGTGTATGCTTGTGTGTGTGTGTGTGTGTGTGTTGTTGTTGTTGTTGTTGGTTTTTTGGGTTTTTTGTTGTTGTTTTTGTTTGTTTGTTTGTTGTTGTTTTTTTGCCCTGGTTTACACCTGGGAGGTAAAAGGAGTATCCAGGAACAGGACTGAGGGGGGAAGACCTAATGCTAGAATAATCCGCTTACAGGTGTGGTTACTCCTCATACCACCTATACCCCCACTCCCCACATCACACACACACACACACACACACACACACACATCCCCCATCCCCCACCCCGT
Organism: Babylonia areolata; assembly: GCF_041734735.1. Lineage (NCBI taxonomy): Eukaryota > Metazoa > Mollusca > Gastropoda > Neogastropoda > Buccinidae > Babylonia > Babylonia areolata. The sequence goes on along the minus strand of NC_134879.1, from coordinate 44,911,255 downwards.
CCCTCCCCGTCCTCCCCACTCCCTCATCCCCCTTTTTCCGCACTCTCAGTTCAGACAGCTGTCGTGGTCACGGTTGGTTGGTCGGACATCGGCTTTTGGCAGACAGCTTCACCAGCTACCATCTAATACTCGTTCCTTGTTTCTTCTTCTTCTTCTTCTTCTTCTTCTCTCTCTCTCTCTTTCTCTCTCTCCCCTTTCTCTCCCCTCTCTCTCTCCCTCCCTCTCTCTCTCTCTCACCAATGAAGTGTCTCCCTTTCTCTTTCTAACATCTCGTTCATCCTGTGTCTTGTGTCCCTGTCCGTCTTTTCTCTCTCCACCCTTTCTCACTGTCTGTCGCCCCATCTCTTTCTCGCTTTGTGAGAGAGACAGACAAGACAGATAAGGGACAGACAGATGTGTGCATGTTTGTACGTATGTGAGATAGGTATGTGTGTGTGTCTGCGGCGACAGATAGAAGTGGTAACCATAGCGGTGTATGTATGTGGGGAGGAAGGTGGCGGGGGTGGGGTGGGGGGGTAGGCGTGGAGGGGACGGGGGGGATGTGAGGGGCGGGGTGGGGGTAGGGGGAAGCGTGTTGACAGGCAGTGTGTAGTCAAAGAGGAGACGGATGACCATGGGTCAGTCCCCCGAAGCAATATGTGTTCACCATATAAGCTGTCCCCAGTATATTATGTTGGGCATAATCTGTGTCATCAGAAGGGAAGAAATTACAGGCTTGTTTGCCCTCTTCACACATACACACACACGCACACACACACACTCTCTTTCTCTCTCTCTCTCTCTCTCTCTCTCTCTCTCTCTCCCTCTCTCTCTCTCTCTCTCTCTCTCTCTCTCACACACACACACACACACACACACACACAGAGGGTGGATCGGGATTATTGCGGCTTGACGCTCGCAACCTTGCGCGTGTGTGAGCGCGCGTAAATGAATTTGTATTTGAATGTGTGTGTGTGTGTGTGTGAAGTTGAAATGATCATGCACATGACATGAGATATGTTCCCAATAAGTTTTGTTCTATCTCGCCCCTTTGTCGTAAGGGCGTCAAAAGAGAATCACTGTCACGGTCACTCAGTTCCAAAACACAGCCAACGATTTTTTTATGTTGGTTATATATATATATATATATATATATATATATATATATATATATATATATATATATATATATATATAATCTAATGGCACATGAAGTACTGTTTCGTAACCTAGGTGACGTTTTGTTTTATTTTAAAACCTTTTCATATATGCTTCTTTTTTTTTCTTTTTTTTAATGACTTTTGTATCGAATGGTCTGCTAGTCGACAGTGAAAGAGTATAGTCGGAATTCATTATTTAATCGCTTCCCCCTTTGGTGCGTCTTGTACTTAAGAGAGGTGGGGGAAAAAAAATCCCCTCCTGCATCGCAGACATACGTACGGTGTCTTACAACACTTTCTCTTCCCCCGAAAAGTGAATGTTCCTTCATAGCATTGCACGTCTGTCAGAGATAGGCAGAAAAAGCAGCGACCACATCACACGGACGACTGCCTGCCTGTATTACTACGGGGCTTGGTCATCCCCGTGTCAACCTCCTTTCCTTTTCCATCAACTGCCTACTGCCCAGTTGGGCTCTTTGCCACGACTGTGTCACACAGTCTTCTTCTTCGTTGTTGCACAGTCGTCACAGCAGTCCATGTACTTACACTCTTTAGTCAGGTCAGCCAATGCAACGTGAAAGCATTGCATGGTCAAAGGCGGCGTGGACTGGAGTGTGTGTGTGTGTGCGACGAAGGTGAAGATATTGAGTGACTGACCCGCTAAAGAAAAAGAAGGGAACAAAGAAGGGTCATATTGTGTAAAACTGTGTGGACAGACAGCGTGGACTCGTGCAGTGATGTTCTGAAGAGATTGAGTCAGTGGTGAATGAGTGGTTGAACATTATACGTTGTTTTTTTTTTTTTTTAATCCATATGGGTACGCTATGGGTTTTTTGTTTGTTGGTTTGTTTTGTTTTTTTCCGTTGAAACGGGTGTGCTGTGTATTTTCGTTCAAAAACGGTTGTACTATTTTTTTCTCCTCGGCAGTTTGTGGACAAGATGTAGTGTTTGAAAGGGAGTGTGTATGTTAGTGTATGTGTGTGTGCGCGCGCGCGCGCGTGCGTGCGTGTTTGTGTATGGTGGGTTAGTGTGTGTCTGTGTCTGTGTGTGTGTGTGCACACTGTGGGTTGTGGGTGATTTGGTGCTGGTGAGAATTGGGGTGGGTGGGGGGTTGGGGGGGGGGGGGGGTACTACATGCCTTGGTTGTCGTGTTTTGGGAGGACCTGACTTTGTGTGTTGGTGTTTCTGGTCTGTCGGTATTTTGGTCCCGCACGTTTTAGTTGTCAGGTTGTCTGGATCTCACTGATCATTATAAGAAGTGAGCGTGGATGCTGAAAAATTTTCCCGTGGATTATACCATGTAAGGGTATCATCATTTTTTAAGTGATTCAAAAGCTTTCGAGGTTCGTGGGAATTCAGTGATTTTTGCTGAGAAGTTTGAATCCGTTTAGTTTTGATCGTTGGATGGTAAGGAGGAGTGCAAAAAAAGCTTGTTTTTGCCGGTTTTCTGACTGGCTCGTTATTTATTGACACCTGTCGACAGTGGTGGTAGTATGACACATTAGTTTGTCCTCTCTCTCTCTCTCGCTGCCCCCCTCTCTCTCTCACCCCCCCCCCCCCCCCCCCCGCCCGCCCCCCCCTCTCTCTCTCTTGTTCCCATTCGCGTCCCAGTTCCCATAAACATGTACGTGCAATACTGACGGAAAACACCCATGTTTACAGGTGTTTCTGTTGCGTGGAAAGAAGTAGAATCGGCGGCTGTCATTGTCTAAAAAAAAACCTCTCGTTTGTATAGGTGTGGAAAGACAAAGAGGGAGAGGGGGAAGAGAGAGAGAGAGAGTGTGTGTGTGTGTGTGCACGCATCTGTAACTAAGAACTTGGTCTTTGATGACAGGGTTCAAAGTAGGCAAAGGGGGAAGGAGGTGGAGTAGAGGAGGGGGTCAGTGACTGGAACGCATTCTGCGTGGTAAACCACATGGAAAGGGAACTAATTCTACAGACTTGATCATAACAAATTTACATGGGGGGATCGTCGAAACCGTTGATTTAAGAATTTATGCTGATGAACGAGCGCGCGCGCACGCACACGCACGCACACACACACACACACACACACACACACACACACACACACACACACACACACACACACACACCAAAAAAAAAAAAACTAGTTGAAAGATGAGAAGTCATGGAACCCTGTAGAAGAACGATCAAAAACGGAATCACATGTGAATGAGTCCATACAGCCTCAGTGGAGCATAATGTAGAGACAGCGGAACGCACAGAGGTAAGAGTCCTATTACTAGTAAAGAGACTGGGGCGTATGGGGCCCAAAGTAAAGATAGGAATCTGTACGTAAAGGTTCACATTAAAGATCCCGTAGCTTTTTACAGTCATCAGGGCAGTGAATTCATATCTCCGGTACCTAGGGCTCGGCATAAGAAGCTCGAAGGCGAGGCCAGATCCTCTCCTCCGCCGTTCCCCGACCCAGGTCAGGGTCCCATTCACACCTGGATGGAGTGAGGAACGCCGGAGTGAAGTGCCCGTTTTCCAAGGGCGCAACACCATGCCGAAACGGGGCCTTGAACCCTGACCGCTTGTCATCTCTGGATCAGAAGTTCAGCGCTTAGCTCTCTCTTTCACGGCGTATGCAGCGTGTACAGAGAGAGGTGAGATTCCTGGCGGTGTGAACATGCACAGATTGGGACCTGTTGAGGCAGAGAACACGCGTGTAGAGAATCTAAAGGGAACCACAGAGGTGGGGACGGGATATGGAGATTGGGCTATTCAGAGAAAGGGACCTTAATACAGGGCTCACAGCAAAGTCAAGGACCCACTTCATGAAAGCAGTGTTTTCATAAAATGTTAACACGACATTGATTATGTAGATTATAGCTTACAGGCTGCATGATATATGATACAGTACTGGCGTATCATTGAACGGGTATTTCAAACACATGTGCATCATGAACAGCTTGAGAAATGAGTTTGAAAAATCGGTGTTTCAACCAAAAATGTTACAATTTTGCAATTATTCAATGGTTTATAAACGACAGCTGTGGTTTTTCATTGTAAGAAAAAAAAAAAAAAGAAAAGGAATGGAAGTGCACATGCAAGAAATCACCAATGGTTATATTTGGTGTTCATCGCGTTGACTGCATACACCGCTTTTTACAGGATGTTTAACGTTTCACCATGCCCCCAAGAAGAAATCTGTGCATGTTCCCAAGTGGTCCTTAACTTGTTGTGTGGACTCTGGGGAAACAATAAAACACACACACACACACACACACACACACACACACACACACACACACACACAACCAACAACAATGACTGGAACACGTGTGTTGGTGGTTTCAGCTTGTAGATATTGAAATGAACACCGATTTTACGGAATCAAAATCCGACACTCAGTATGAAAACATGATGTCAGTACATGTAGGTCATGGACGGTTACCTCCCTGCTAATTACAGACTGGATCGCCCACACGTTCACACACACACACACACACACACACACACACACACACACACACACACACACACACAACACACACACACACACGCGCGCGCACGCACGCACGCGCGCACACACACACACACACACACACACACACACAAGCACCGAGGTGAGGATATGGGGGAAGTGAATGGAACGGATATGATGGTATGGACTGCGAGAAGAGGGGTGTGTGGCGATAAAGAACCTTTTCTGGAGTTTGTCTGTACAATTGGTTCCTGGTCCCAAGTTTGTGTGTGTGTGTGTTTGCTGAGGGTCAAGTCGTGAATGACGTCCCTTCCTTCTATGGGTCTTGCTGACGTCATTGCCAGGGCCGACAGTCTGGATGGAGGGTCTGGTGACATCATTATCCTCGGTGGTATCAGTATGACTTCAAAGCGGCCCAAACCATTATGGCTGCGGCCCTGGTGAGCAGGCTGAAACATGAGGACTGTGCAGTCTTTACGTTAGACTGTTTCTGTTACTGGGGGGAGGGGGAGGGTGGGGCGGGCGGGATGGGGGGCGGGGGGGGGGGAATGATAATGTTATCCTCCCCTCAAGTCCGCTCCCAATCCCCCTCTCTTTCTCTTCTCTCCATCCCGCCCTCCCTTGGGACAATATGTGGATATTTTTTTTGCCACGAGGAGTGTAGTCTTTACGTCAGACTGGGGTTTGGGTTTCTGTTTTGGGAGGGATGTAAGGGGGGGGGGGGGGGGATATATCGTCCTCCCTTCCAGTCCGCCCTCTCCCCCCCCCTCTCTCTCTCTCTCTCTCTATCTCTCTCTCCCTCTTTACGTTAAACTGGGGTTTGGGTTTCTGTTAGTTTTGTTTGTTGGTTGTTTTTTTGTTGTTTGGTTGTTTTTTGTTTGTTTTGTTTTGTTTTTTTTCCAGGGGTGGTGTGGGGGGATGATGATATATTACCCTCCCTTCCAGTCACCACCCCTCACCCCACCCCATCCCCCCCCGCCCCCGCCCCCCCTCGATCCGATCGCTTTCTCTCTCTTGGGACATAATGTGGAAAATTTGTTGTTTTATCATCGAGGAAATTCTTTTTTTTTTTTCTTTTTTTTTTTTTTAATAAGTACAATTCAGTGTAATTTGGTAGGGTCGCGAACTCAGATGATCTTTTTACCACGTGAGCACGTGAGCCGTATACAGTTCCTACTATTGGCGGTAGTGTCGTTTGATTTCGACAGCGCGCAAAATGCTACTGTGCGTGTGTGACAGTTTTCGAAAGCGGACTGTCATTTTGTCCCCGTGGCGTGTTTGTTGTGACGTCGAGCGTGGGCTGTGTGTGTCACTCCCTGTAATCTGTGTGTTCATGGTCACAGCTGTTACGGGTGTGCCATGTGCAGAAGAGAATACTGGGGTGGGTGTGAGAGCAAATTTACCTATGGCATCATTATTTATTGTTCCCATATCCGTTGAAGTTGTGTTTATCCGTTTTTGTTTTTTTGGGGTTTTTTTGTTTGTTTTTTGTGTGTTGTTTTTTCCTTTTCACTTCAGTTAACTATTATTCTTCTCCACCAGCGGTTCAACTATGGTCACTGTGTGTGTGTGTGTGTGTGTGTGTGTGTGTGTGTGTGTGTGTGAGCATGGGTGCGCGCGCGCTCTATTTGCGACTACACTGTGTGTACTCTGTGTGTGTGTGTGTGTGTGTACGTGTCTGTGGTGTGTGTGTGTCTACGTGTGTGTCACTTCTTTATTTTCCGCCTGTCCTCACTGGCTCAGGAGGGGGGAGAGTCCACTCGAGTGGGCCAGCGACCCTAATTGGCGGAACGAGGAGAACCAGAAATAGATGACCGCCCTGGAACGAACGAACGAACGAACTGCAGAGAGAGAGGGACTCTGTCTCGAGTGTCAGAGTCGCGGAGGGTGTAGTGATGTGTGTGCACAGACATGAGTTGTGGTTCGGAATATTAACTCGTGAAGTAGGACACACACATAGAGAGAGAGAAGTGGGTCGTACGTCACTTCCCCCAGAGCGCCCCCCCCCCCAACCCCTCTGTGTGTGTGTGTGTGTGTGCGTGTGACTGAGAGATATAGGTGGGCCAGTTGTGTCCAAGCCGAAGTTTGTTTTTTTTGTCGCAGAAAAACTTGTCGGCCGAAAAAAAAAATCGGGAGTAGAAGTTTCAAAACTTTCGCTCGCTGCAGCAGCACAAGCGCTGGCATCACACACACAACACGACAGGACAAATCACGATCCCCCATCTATAGACCTCCCCTCATCCCACCATACCCTCCTCCCTCCCCCACCTCCCCTCCCCTTCTTCCCTTCTCCCAATTCCCCTTCCCCTCCCCACCCTTTTCTTCTGTTTTCTATTCCCTCTCTCCCCCTGCAGTGCAGTGGATTGCCCACTCGGTAGTTGCCGCTCTGTGGTGTGACTGATTTGCACCGAGAGGCGTTTCTCTCTCTCTCTCCTTTCTCTCCTTTCTCTCTCTCTGCTCACAGTTTGTAGTGGTGGTGGAGAGAAAGAGGAAACAGATCATCATCACGAGTCCTGTGCTGGACCTTCTTTGCTTCATTTAGCGTGCACGTGGTGAAGATGATGATGGCAGGGCCTAGCATCAGAAAGATTCCTTATCCTCAGCGGCTGTGAGATTAGAAGAAGAAAATGCTGGGACCTTTACCTTCCTGTGTGAAGTGTGTGTTGGTTAAAACACTTGTTGACTTGTCTCCCTCTGGCCTGGCCGTGTTTCATTCAGTCAGACGGACAGCCATGTGTATAACCTGTGCGCTGAATTCGGTCTGCAGGACTGGTCTGTAGGGCCTTCATCTGCTGTCACCTTTTTTTCCACTACTTGTGCCCGCTGTCTGTAGCGTTTTGCTAGCTGCTAGCTGTGTCCAGAGTTGGTGTGTGTTTTGTGAACGAACAACTTCGTTGCTGGTCTGTGTCAATAGTTTTGTATGGTGGGGTTTTCTTTTGTTTGCTTCTTCTTCTTCTTCTTCTTCTTCTTCCTCTTCCTCTTCTTCTTCCTCTTCCTCTTCTTTCGTTACCGTCACAACAGTGAGCACCTGCTGTGCAGAGATCAGTCGCTGAGCTTTTTTAATTTTCATTTTGAGAGTGTGTGTTTCCCGCACATTGTAACTTGGGTCGACGACGTCGCTTGAAAGCCGGAACCACAGCGAGTCTGTGTTTGGATATTTTTTCTGTCTTTCTGTATTTATTTACCTTTAATATTTTTTATTCAGTGCATAGCCGGCTTGAATCCACAGGGTGCTCCCCAGGTTTCATGTATGCACGTCAAGTGAAGGACAGAGGAACTTGTTTTCTATTTTTAGCTGGGAGCTTATCTTGGCGAACCACAAACAGTGCATTCAAGTTAAATATAGTTATATACACGTGTGTGTGTGTATGTGTGTGTGTGTGTGTATGTGTGTGTGTGTGTAGAGAAAACCCGTGATGTGTGTGGAGTGGTTGTTGGTCGTGTCAGAGACCGTAGATTATCCGTTTTCCCTCAGTGGTTCTGTCGAGTGTTCGGCCGTCAGTGATTGACCTTCGTCGTGTGTGTGTGTGTGTGTGTGTGTGTGAGCCGAGTGAGAGAGAGAGAGAAAGAGAGAGAGAGAGAGAAGCATCACCGTCAGTTATTGTCACAGTTCGGCGTCATCCCACAAAGTTCTCACTGTCCGATGACTGGATCAGTATTGTCAACGTAGGACAGATTTGTTCCCCGTCGCTCAGAAAAAAACGATACAAAGCAAATTGAAGACAAAAATCCTGTGAAACAAGAAATAAAAACAGTGTACTTCTCTGCATATTTTTGAAACACCGTGTCAGTGTGGCGCGATTTGACTTCCCTGAGGACTGACGGAGTAGGCTCGCCCTTCACTGAGGAAACTGGTGGCTGTCAGTCGTCAGTCGTCATGTGACGTGATTACCTAATCGACAGGATGTTACGTGATTGGGCCTGGACGATGTGGGTCGCGCTTTCAAGGCTGTTGCTGATGGCGGGTTAAAGAAAAGAAAACGGGTGGAGGAGAAAGAGAAGAAAGCAAGAAACTACAAAAAGGAGAGAAAAACCTGTGGGCTACAACTGACAATGGTGGTTGTGTTGAATCGTCGTGCCGTGTGTCTTTGTTGGATCGTCCCGGAGCTTTTGAGCTACACGCGCGTAGTGCTCCGGTCAAGTTGTTTTTGAGTCGTCAGTGTTTCCTTTTGACATGGTGACAGTCCCAGTACTGACTGACTGGCTGGCTGGCTGACCCACTTCTGTTCTATGCTGACAGCAGTCAGTGGCGCTAGGTGGTTGGCAGTGAGAGTGAGAGAGAAAGGGGAGAGTGGCGCTACATGCGTGCGGTGCGAAGATGTCCAGGCGGCCCGCTAACGGCGCTGATCATCCTCCTCCTCCTCCACACCCAGCCTCTACCACCACCACCACAACAAGAGACAGCGGCGTGTGTAACAACGAGAACGACAGCAGCACTACTGGTGGCAGTAGTAATGATACACAGAGACTTCAGAGAGATGTTTGGCCTGGGGACAGTGCACGAAGACGAGACTGCTGGGACGGCAGACTGGTGAGACTGAGACTGGCCGGGGACGGTGAGCCAGAGAAGAGAGTGTCGGACTGCGCGGACCGTGGTCAACAACAGAGACTACCTGCAGACAGTGTGGATAGTCACCAGAGACTGGCGGCTAGTGGGGACAGCATTCACCAGAGACTGTCGGGCAGCAGCGAGGCTAGTACTTGGCAAAGGCTGTCGAACAGCAACGAGGATAGTATTCAGCAAAGACTGTCGAACAGGCAACGAGGATAGTATTCAGCAAAGACTGTCGAACAGCGGCAACGAGGATAGTATTCAGCAAAGACTGTCGAACAGCGGCAACGAGGATAGTATTCAGCAAAGACTGTCGAACAGCATCAAGGACAGTAGTCAGCAGAGACTATCAGAATATCGTCAGGAGTGTCAGCACACAAACCCTGTTCTGCAACAACAACAGAAGGAGCAGCCTCCTCGCTTTCGAGAACACCACCACTACCAGCACCACAACTGACCGACAGTCCAGCATGTCCATGACCAGAGCACGCCGTACGGGTGCTCCACCCCCAGGCACCGGCGCTTCCCCCTACCCTTCCTCTATCTCCACTGTCCGGCGCTACGACTGAGCCCCGATGTGGACCAGACGTGGAGCAGTGAAAGGACCCTCAAGCCGCCCTCGCTCAGCCTCACCACAGACACCGCCACCGCCGCAGAGGACGTAGAGGAGGAGGACCTGGACGGGCAGGTCCGCTTCTTCAACCCCGCCGACGACGTTTTCCTGGACCCGGAGACAACCCCGCCGGAGAGCTTCGGCGGAGGGGGCGGAGTCCGAGAAACAGCGGCCACTGCTGCCGGCCTAGGCCCCGAGAGATGCTCAAGGTGCCACAGCAGCAGCGGCTCCAACGGGGGGTCTGAGCGCGGGGAGGCGGGTTCCGGGGGGGTGTCTTCTGGGTGCCCGGGAGGCCGGCGGTCTGTGGTGCTGAAGCGGAACAGCTCCAGCCTGCAGCCGGTGAGCGAGGAGGAGATGCTGACGCTGATGGAGAGGACGGACCTGCAGCAGGTGCTGTCCATCCTGCCGCCCTGCCAGTGTGACGCCTGCCAGCTGAAGGAGCTGGAGTCTTCCTTGTCCTCCTCCTCCTCCTCTTCGTCCTTGTCGTCCTTGACCTTGGTGCCGCCCGCCTCGCCCACGTCGCCATCTCCGTCTTCTTTTTCGTCCGCCCCGCCGCTGCTGCCGCCTTCATCTGTGTCTGCTTCTTCTTCTTCCACTTCGTCTTCGCAGCCGGAGAAGGCTTCCCGGCTGAGAAGGGTAAATGTGGCTGTGTTGAGATGTGTGTGTGTGTTGTTGTTGTTGTTGTTATTGTTGTTGTTTGTTTGTTTGTTTTTTGTTGTTGTATTTTTGTTTTGTTTTTTGCGTATGATTCCATTTGTCTTTTCTTGTGTTCTTCATGCCTATGGATGTCTGTATGCATATTTCTCCGTTTATGTCTGTTTCTCTCTGTTTCTCTGTGTCTCTCTGTCTCGGTTTTTCTACCTCACTTTCCTTTTCATTCCTCTTTCTCTATGTCTGTTTCTCTCTGCTTCTCTGTGTCTGTCTCGGTTTTTCTACCTCTTTCCTTTTCATTCCTCTTTCTCCTTTGTCTCCTCCATCATCATCACCATCATCATCATCTGACATCATCATTATCTTCTTCTGTTTCCCATGCTTTTTTTTTTTTCTTTTTTTTTTTTTTTTTAAGGACGCGATGAAAATAAGCTTGTAGCTTATCCATTTGCCCTTAAAACATTTTAGTTCCCCCCAACCCACCTCCACCTCTCTCATCATGCATCACGCACAGCACACACACACACACACACACACACACACACACACACACACACACACGCATATACTGTGTTTGTCTGTATTTGTCTCCATGTCTGTAGATTGTCTCTGTGATTTATCTGTCAAGCCTGTCTTTCTCGGCAGAGGAGGATGTTTTTAACCTTTTTAGCTCTGTCCTTTTTTTCCAGCCTTTGCTTGCATGTAATTTTTCTTTTCTCCCCGCTTTCCTGTTCTGTTTGTCTGTCTGTCTGTCTGTCTGCCCCCTGCTCACAGTGTGTGTGTGTGTGTGTGTACCAGGAAAGTGAGTGACAGCGGTGGAGAGAAACCGTGTTCCCAAACACTCTGCATGTCAGTGCCACGCACCGGGCCGGGGTACACACACACCGGTAGGACAACAAAGTTCACACGTGCGAAGTATTTTCCCCCTTTCTCGCACGTCTGCCATCCAACGAAAGAGCGAAACACACACACACACACACACACACACGCACACACACACATATACATATATATATATATATATATATATATATATATATTTGTCGGAGTCGGATGAAATCTGTGTGGCATGGATATTTTAATCCTGCCGTTGTTACATTTATTATGCATGCAGACATGCACGTTCACTCACACACACACATACACACAGACACACACACATATATATTATATATTTGTCGGAGTCGGATGAAATCTGTGTGGCATGGACATTTTAATCCTGCCGTTGTTACATTTATTGTGCATGCAGACATGCACGTTCACACACACACACACACACACACACACACACACACACACACACACACACATTCACAGTTCTATTTATTGTCGGAGTAGGATGAAATCTGTGTGGCATGGACATTTTAATCCTGCCGTTGTTACATTTATTGTGCATGCAGACATGCACGTTCACACACACACACACACACACACACACACACACACACCGCACACACACACACCGCACACACACTCACACACACACACACACACACACACACACACACCGCACACACACACACACACACACACACACAATCTTCCAGTGCTAATTTTGTCGGAATGGAATGAAATCTGTATGGCATAAACATTTTGATCATGCCGTTGTCACGTTATTGTGCATGCAGACATGCACGTTCGCATTCACCCACACACAGACATACACACACACTCTCTCTCTCTCTCCCCCCCCCTCTCTCTCTCTCTCTCTCTCTCTCTCATACACACACGCACACACACACACAAAGGGTGCCTTGTTTGAGCGAGAAAAACACACACAAAAAAGTCCGCTACAGTTTGCTACCTCCCCCCCCCCCTCCCAATCCTCCCCCTTATATACTTTAGCACGCTGCCTGGAAGTGGGGAACGAACAGACGTGCACGTATTGACGGGTGGGTGGGTGGATGAGATGATGCGAAATAACCAACCGCCACACAGTGGCTCCTTGGCTTCCAAGGGTGCACCCATGGCTCGCTTTTCATGGATACATTAATCGTTATTCCATGTGTACAACGCAGCCCGGGGTCTGTGTGTGTGTGTGTGTGTGTGTGTGTATGTTTCTTGTAAGGAGTGGTTGTTCGTTTTCGTTTTTGCTTACTTTTTTTTTTTTTTTTTTTTTAATCTTTTTCGTTCTGTTCCTGTTCATTCATTTGTGCTTGCATTCTGAATAGAATCTTCTTTTTTTTCTATAAAAAAAAGAAGAAAAAAAATCTCTCTCCAGTACGACCCGGGGGTTATGAACTATGATCTTTGTAATTGCATATTTTGTGAAGAGAGAGAGAGACAGAGAGAGATAGTGTATGTGTGCGTGTGTGTGCGCGTGGTGTGTGTGTGGGGGGGGGGGGGGGGGAGATGAACAATGCGGCTTGGCTGACTGAAATGGAGAGGTACGTAAATTTCAGTAATCTGTATATTTGTATATAGCTATCTCCATTGGGGGCCATTTAATTTATCTTTTTATTTTCTATTCATTTTATTTGTTTGTTGTTTTCTTCTTATGTTGGACATGTGCTGCTGCCAAAAAGAAAATCTCTGTACCAAAGTATAGACAATAAAATTTGTGTATTGTGTATTGTATTGTATTTTTATTCAGGACTGTTGTTAACGTTAGCACGCACATGTGGAGAAACTGCACCCAAAAAACACGCATACGGAGGAAGTTTTCGTTCGTTTGTTCGTTCGTTTTGTCTTTCGTTCTTGCACTCATTTGTTCATTCATTCGTTTACAGAGGTCTTCCTGGCATTCTTTCTTTCTGAACTTTTATTGCGTAGTTCTTTGTTTACGTTTGTTTGTTTTTTCCTTTCTCTTGGCCTCTTTCTTCTTTTTTTTCTTCTTTTTTTTCTTTTCCGCATTCACTGTGTTTTCTTTGCCGATTTTATTTATGAAGAATGAAGTTCCACAAGTGTCGGAGTGAGATGAACTCTGCGTGACAGGGACATTGCAATCCTGCAATCAGCTCAGGATCTCGTGCATGCGGATATGCACTCCCGTATTCATGCACACATAATCGCGCGCGTGCACACAGACACAGACACACACACACACACACACACACACACACACACATGATTGCAAATGCACGCAGCGAACTCTTCTTCTTCTCTGGCCCTTCCTCAACCTGCCTGTCCATGTCTGTCCGATTGTCTGTCTGTCTGTCTGTCTGTCTGTCTCTCTCTCTCTCTCTCTCTCTCTCTCTCTCTCTTGCTCGCTTCCCCCCACCTTTACCTTCTCCAGTGCTCGCCTGCATACTTTTAGTGTGAAGCATGTATACATCCGCGTATATATGTGTATTTATGTCTGTATGTGATGCGAAGCTAAGCCACTGTATTTGCACGTATGTCACTGCCAAGCCATGTTTAGACGAGACGCAGGTCAATTGGTCAGGAGCCGTTCCGGGCACTGGTGCTCAGGTTACTGGAGACTGTCCAATGTTCCGCATATATTCAAATGGCAGTAAATGTGGTGTGTTCCGCTTTTGACACGTGCCAGGGCTCACGGAAAGCTGACTGAGGACCTACTTTGGGAACTTGCACAGTTTCTTCTTTGGGGGGCATGGTGAAATGATGAGCACTGACTGTAGTTTTCGGCGAACACGTGGCGGTGTCTGCAGCCGATGAAATGAGTTCCATTCGGAACAAGGGATGCATTTACACGTACGCTTCCTTGATTTCTGTTTTTGTTTTGTTTGTTGCTGGGTTTTTTTGTTGTTGTTTTGTTGTTGTTTTGTTTTGTTTTTGTTTTGTATTTTTTTTGTTTGTTTGTTTTTTTTGTGGGGGGGGGGGTGTTCGGTAACAATGAAAAACCACAGCTGTCGAGAATAAACCATTGATTGATTTTAAATGTTTGGCTGAAACACCGATTTTTCAAACGCATTTTTCACGCTGTTCGTGGCGTACATGTCTCTGAAATGGTCGCGCGCGCGCGCGTGTGTGTAATGAGAGGCAGGTGGAAGACCAAAGTTATACAGCTTGCATAATCAAAATGATCTCTCGATTTTGTTTCTTCTTTTTTTGATTTTTTAATAGCTTCCATTAAAGACATAACTGCATTTTGTGAAGTGGTCCTTCACTTTTTCTGAAGTGTACACATCACATCACAAGATCAGTTTGGGGGGGGAATGTGACCACTTACCACCTCCCTGAAAAAAAAAAGCTAGCCATGCAGTGCTGAAGCCTCCAGACAGACGGATGGGTGGTTGATGAGGAGAGCAGAGACTGGGCAGTGAAAATGGATGGATGAGTGATGGTAGAATAATGAGAATGGAATGTGGAGAGATAGCAGCGAGGACTTGGTGACCGCTACTGAAGATGGATTGGTGATTGGTGACGGGGTAACAGTCTGGAGGGATAAGTCTGTCTGTCTATCTAAATCTGTCTGTCTGTCTATTCCATATACATATATACATTATTCAGATCTCTGTTTGCGCGCGTGCGTTTGTGTGTGTGTGTGCGCGCGCGCGCGCGTCATCTCTTCCTCGGCTCAAGGCTGGATTCCCACCAGAAACTTTATACTTTATCTCTCCCCCCCCCCCCCCTCCACAATCTCTCCTACCCACCCACCCCCTCAGAATCCTTTTAAACAAGTAGGGCTTTTGTACTGGTTGGGTGTTGGTTCAACCTGATTTTTTTTTTCTTCCGCCGGTGGAAATGTTTGCTTTATTTTGGAACTGACACGGAATGGCGGTGGGTGGGTGGGTGGATGTGTGAAGGGTGATGAGGAGGGGGGACATAGGGAGACAGACTCCGGAAGTTATCATGTTTGCAGAGACGTCACAGGCTGTTCCGTGTTATTATTAAGTGGATCTCTGTCCGCTGTCCTGCCTGCCTCACTCACTCGCGCACCGCGTTAACGCATTGCGCACGCACGCGTGCACACACAGACGTATAGATGCACACACCCACTCATTCTAACACACACACACACACACACACTCTCTCTCTCTCTCTCTCTCTCTCTCTCTCTCTCTCTCTCTCTCTCTCTCTCTCTCTCTCTCTCTCTGTTCCCCTGCTCTTTCTCTCTGACAACTGAAGAGAGACATTGCTAACTGCTAATTTCTTTTTCCCTGTCAGTCTCTGTTTTTTGCTGTCATCCATTTTGTGATTGCACCCGTGTGTGTGTGTGTGTGTGTGTGTGAATGAGAGTGGATGTGTTTGTGGTGTCCCTGCGTGGTGTTGACATCAGTCCTGGTCAGACACACGTCCTGCCACACACTACTGTCAACGCGCGCTGTTTTAAAGGCTGTCCCGTGCAGTGTGTCTGTCGCTGTCCCACTCCACACTGTCCGTTGTCCTCCTCTGTCTGTCTGCCTGCCTGCCTGCCTGCCTCTGTCTCAGTCTGTCTCTCAAGTTTCTCTTCAGGTCTGTGTTTGTCTTTCTGTCAATCTGTCTCACCCCCCACCCCCATTCTCTCTCTGTCTCTGTCTCTCTCTCTCTGTCCTTCCCTTCGCCCTATCCCTCTATCTCTTCCCCCACCCCACCCCACCCTTACACCGTTCCCACCCCCGGATCACTCTCTCTCTCTCTCTCTGTCTCTCTCTCTCTCTCAATCTATCTATCTATCTCTCCCTCAATCTATCTATCTATCTCTCCCTCACACACACACACACACACACACACACACACACACACGCACGCACACACCATTCCATGCATCCATCATGAACCTTTTATTCTCCTCGTCTCTCGCCTTACACCCGCCCGTCAGCCCTGACGCCATCCACACACCTCCCCACCTCTGGCTGCAACAGTTGATGCGCAGGAGAGAGTGGGGTGAGTGGTGTGTGTGAAGGGGCGGGGGTGGGGTCTTTGGGAGGAGGGGGGGGGAGGAGATACGTGTGATGGAAGTGAAGGAGGTGGGGGGGGAGGGGACACGTTGTGGAGTGGTGATGTAATGGAGGTGTGGTGTTTTCTCTGCAGACAGCTGTATATGGGGTGTCATACTGTCACGCTTCCCTACTGTACTGTACCTACTGGCACATCGCCTGACTTTGTTGGTGGTGGTGTCGCTGCCGTCAGCAGTGCCAGAGATCACCACCTTCATCTTCATCGTTTTTATTATTCTTGTTATTGACAATAACAGTGTAATGGCATAGAGCTAAGGAGGAGGAGGTGTGTGTGTGTGTGTGTGTCATGTATTCACGCGAGTGTGCGTGCTCACCTGCTCACGCCCATGTTGTTTTTCACTATATATATATATAATATATATATATATATATATGTGTGTGTGTGTGTGTGTGTGTGTGTGTGTGTGTGTTATGGCAGGCACGCGAGCGTTCGTGCCCACCTGCTCACGCCCATATTGTTCAGTTTAATCCGGCCTGTCCCCAACAGTGCCGAGAATGCGCGCGTGCACTACACACACAAACACATAACAGATGTACATAAACTCATACAAACACTCGCACATGCGCACTATGAACACAAGCACTCACTGGGGCACATGTGTGTGTGTGTGTATATCTAAGAAAGAAAAATAATTATACTTCGTGTTTTGTATTCCCATTTATGTGGACGAACACGACCAGGGGGTTAAAGAAACGCTTGAAGAAATCAACACACACACACACACACACACACACACACACACACACACACACACACAAGGGCTGCGTGCTCGCACGCTCGCGCACTCATGCTAACGCATTGCCGGTCAGCATGTTAGGTTTAGATTGGACCGAGATGAACTGTGTCATTATTTTGACTGGCCAGACAGTACAGAGGTAGGGACATGCGTTGATGAAGTTTGTTTAGGTGGTGAGAAAGAGGGGGGGGGGTTGGGGAGGGGGGATGGTGGGGGGGGGCGGGGGTAGGGGGGCAGCTCTTGGCAGAGGCAGAGAGAAATAGAGAAGGCTATATTAAACCGGCAGACCATCCGACAAAAACAGATCCCCCTCCTTAATCACATCTCTTTCTCTCTGTCTTTCACTCTCTCTTTCTCAGCCTGTCTTTCCCTCATACAGGCACGCACACTCTTTCAGTTGCTCAATATATATCCTCCCACCCTCCCTTCCTCTCTCTCTTTCTTTCTGTCTCATTTTTCACTCCATCGCTCTCCCCCTCTCTCTTCTCTGCCCCCCCCCTCTCTCTCTCTCTCTCTCTCTCACACACACACACACACACACACACACATACATACATACACATACACACACAAACTGGAGAGAGAGAGAGAAAATGACGTTGGTGGTGATAAATCACATCCCAATAATATATACGTATAATAGGAGAGCGGAATTTGCAGGATGGACATCGCTGGCTTTTAGCTGCTGGCTCGTGTTCTCTCTTAATATATCTCGTGTCTGTTCTTGGCACACACCAGACAGTGTGGGAGGTTGGAACAACAGAGAGACAGACGAGAGACAGAGACAGAGAACGGAAATTTCGTTGGAGGGGTAGGCCTTTGTATATTTACGTTGGGAGAGAGATGTTGGCTGAGGGATTCCGTTGCCTGCCTGCCTGCGTTGTATTGTATGTTCTCCGCGCAAACCACTGACACGGGCATTATATTGGCACCAAACAGGAAGGAGTGAAAGGTCGACTTGGGATGGATGACTAAAAGCAGCGGCTGTTTCGGCTCCAGTGAAGGCGTATATTTCTTCTTTTATTAAGATCTCTCTGTCTCTTGGAGGAAGAGAACCATTCATGAAGGCCATATTTATGGCGCATGGTGCAGAGGGGAAAACTTCGGTTATTTGGTTAATATTGGTTTGGGGCGGGTTGGTGGGGGTGTTATTGTGTGGGCATTTTGATGGGGAGGAGACCATAATGGCGAAGCTGAGCTAGAAAAAAGAAGGGGAAATCCGTCCGTTACGTTATAACGGCCATGCAGATGGGGAAAACTAAAGGAATTCTTCGTATGCTGATTATGTCCATGTTTAGCTGGGGAAAATAAGAGAAATCCGTCGATATACGGCCATTTTGAGCGTACAAAAAAACCAACAAAAAAACAACAACAATGAAACTGATTACCATTACATTGCTTTATCCCCCCCTATTCAATAAATAAAATCGATATTAAAGTTATAGCTTTACTGAAAAGGGGGGTGGGGTGGGGGGATAATAGTGTAGTTATATCGCAGGACTGGTGCGGAAAAAAAATTGTAAAGCATATATATGCGGCCAGTTTAATGTGGAGAAAGTATTTCAGCTTTAAGAGAGCCTGAGGAGGAGTTGGGGGGGGGGAGGGGGGGGGGGGTTGAAACGTGATAGTTCAAAGTCAGTAAGTGTGTTATATGGTCCTTGAAAGCATTGAACGAACGGTTTGTATAATTAATGGGCGCTCATAATTATGGCCACATGCTACAGGTACCGCGTCAATAGTGAAAGGAAAAAAAAGTCGTACCATGAACGTATGTTAAGGGAATGAAATCCTCTTTACATCATCATGTTAAAAGATTAAAAGAAATGGGTGGGGTGTCATATATCCATGATAAAGGTCTAAAAAAATAAAATAAAATAATTTAAAAAAAACGAACATTAAAAACAAAACAAAACATAATTCTTGCCTTGAATTTGAAGAATCTCCGCAAAATGTGGCCTTACCTAAGTACGAATAAGCATAGATCTTCACCACGGTCCTAGCTGGTAAAGAGAGAGGGACATGATTAAAGACACCTTCTGAACCAGTGGGTGACATCAACAACAAAAAATTATGACATTTACACGGGCATGATATGATACTCATGACTCTGAAGCGAAATCCGACATCGGAAACGGTGTCAACAGCTGCCGCGTGTTTCCTTTAATGATATTACTAGTAGTAGTAGTACAAATGATCAAAACAAGAGTAATAATATTGAGTTTACCGTGCGTCTCTAAATGTGTACAATAAACTCACTGCAGAACTCAAGAAGTCTACTGTACATCGGCGTTAGGACACACACACACACACACACACACACACACACACACACGAGAGAGAGAGAGAGAGAGAATGGAACTGGTATTTCGTTCGGGCGTGGGGGAAGGTAAGGGAGATAAATGTGGTTCAGCTGTTGCATCTGTGCCGCTGTCTTATCGGCTGTCAGAAGATAGTGATTCACGCAGACTCCCCGACTACAGGGAATCGACAGCAGTCGTTAAATTTAAATCGAGGGAAAGAAAAAAATAAAAAGAAGAAGAAGAAGAAGAAAAACCCAATTGGCGTTGAAGAAAGGAAGAAGAAGAATGCTTCTTGCAAGGCAAGTCACTTTTTCTTCCCAGCACTGATTTGAAGCAGTTTGTTACCTCCCTCCATATTTTTGTCCTTCCATGTGTTAGTTATTATTTCTTTTCTTTCTTTAGCATACAGATTAATGAATAATGTGTGTATCATTTTGTTCATGAGTTATTATTTAACGATGCTGGTTTCTGTTCGGGTGGGGGTTTTTTTTCTTCTGTTTTTGGTGCCATATTTAGACGCCATGTGAATTTCCAATGGCTGCAGATGATTTTGCGAAAGAAGAACAAAAAAATGTTTGTATCTGTTTGCTTTTTCATCATTTGTTTATGCAATAGTTTGTTATTTATTTTTGAATTGTTCAAGTGTGTAATGGCTTTATTTGTGTGTTGATTACTGTGATGCGAAACGACCGACGATTTTGTGTTTTTGTTTGGCTCGTCGAGGGAACGAAGGAAAGTGATGAACACTATGATGAATAAAGGGAGATGATGAACACTATGATGCCGCGTACTGTGAATAACCATGGAGGAGTAGTTGCCCTTAGATAGTTTCTCTCTCTCTCTCTCTCTCTCTCTCTCTCTCTCTCTCTCTCTTCCTCTGTGGCCGTCATCCTGTTATTGTCATGTTTCCTTGTTTTTCTATGACTCAAAAGAGTTAATGGGAATAAACAAACTCTGAACTCTCTCTCTCTCTCTCTCTCTCTCTCTCTCTCTCTCTCTCTCTCTCTCTCTCTCTCTCTCTCGTGTGTGTGTGTGTTTGCTTGCGAGAGAGGAGAGTGATAATATTCACGCGCGGCGCTCGAGCTCATATCGCTGCGCGCGCGCGCGTGTATATATATATATATATATATATATATGTGTGTGTGTGTGTGTGTGCGCGCGCGCGCGCGTGCCTGTACACCATGAAGCTGACTACTTTTCTCAAACGTGCATAGTATATAATAATGTGTGCGCATCAGTGGCAGGTGAGGTGGACAGCAGAAGTGAAGTCAATATTTGTGTCAGCGTCATCAGTCTGCCAGAATGTACTGATGAACTGGTTGGTCCGTCAGTCGATACACAGTGCCCGTGTCCGCCCCGCGTGACGATTACACTGACAAACTCCGGCCACCAGAATTTATTTGATTTCCATTTATTGACCCATGCCAGCATATCTCTCTCTCTCTCTCTCTCTCTCTCTCTCTCTCTCTCTCTCTCTCTCTCTCTCTCTTGGTTGTGGTTATTGTTGTTTGGTAGTTTCGTTTCTTTAAAAAAAACAACTTTTTTCTTTCTGTCATATTCCTTTAGCTTACTATAGTTGCTAATGTATGTTTGTATGTATTTCATAATGTAAGAATTGAATAAAATTAAAAAATGTTGTGTTTTTATTTAAAAAGAAAAAAAACAACAACACTGATCAGCCTCCCGTGGCCGCACTCCCACGACTTCACTTTCCCAACTCCCCCACACCACCGCCACCCCCACCCTCCGCATCCCGCCGTCCTCCTCACACACACTCCCGTCATCATTCCCCCTCATCTGTCTGTGTCTCTCTGTATTTTTTGTTGTTGTTTTTTTTGTTGTTTTGTTTTTTTGTTTTGTTTTTTGATGAATGCCACCCAAACTAGCAGGCCGAGAGAGACCGAGGACGATATATCAGTCTCTGTGACGGGTTTGCGGAAGACAGAGCAGAAAGCAGGTTGTGATTGGACAGATCCTTGCTTGCCCACACACATCGGCAGTATGGATTTCTTGTGACTCCCATTACTAACAGGAAGATATATATATATATATATAGAGAGAGAGAGAGAGAGAGAGAGAGAGAGAAGAACAGTAATGCAGATATATATTTATTTGTGTGTGTGTATGTGTTTGCAAAGTGTATGTGTGTTTCTAGGGGGGAGGGTGTCTGTAGTCTGTGTGTGTGTGTGTGTGCAACTCTGTGTGTGTGTGTGTGTGTGTGCAACTCTGTGTGTGTGTGTGAAAGGTTTGGTGAGGGTGATGGGGGAGTGGGGGGGTGGGAAAGGAGTGAGGTGGGTGAGAGTCGTGTGTAACTATAGGAAAGGAACAGACAGCGTTTGAAATACGAGGAGCAACAACTGAGGACTGAGAAAAAGAATAGAAAAGAAAACAAGAGACACGACACGATCTCTGCTATCATTAGATTAATCATTGCGCAAGGCAAGCAAGCCCGGCAGACCCAGCTGCTATTACGCACAAACACCACTGACACATTTATGCATAAAGAGATAAGTAGCTACAGCTACAACCACAGTAACAGCTATTTGACTCGGTTTTATTTTTTATTATCAGTTGTTGTTGTTTTTTTAATTAATGTCATAACAATGAATGCATGGGGACTGATCCACATACGCTAAACCACATCTGCCAGTAATTATTATAATAATGATAATAATGATGATGATAATTGTGATAGAATGATGATGATGTTGACAATACTGGTGGTGTGTCCATCGAGATCGATGATGACCATCGTTGTCATCCAGCTGGGGGATGGGGGGAGGGTGGTGGTGGGGTGGGGGGGAGGATGCTCATGAATCTATCTGTGAATGCGCAGATGGCTGAATAGTCCAATCTGCGCACGAAATGTTCGCTGACAGTTGGGGCAGACAACGACAGGCATATCATTGTCAGGGAGCTTGTTTGCCCGTGACTTTCTGGCCTGCCTCTTCTGAACAGCTGCAGCAGTCCTGTTGGCATCGCACAACTTGGCGCCTTTGTGCACAGCAGCGCGCCATTTGTCACGGTCCACTGCAGATTCCTCCCAGGAGTCAGGGTTGTTATCAAACGCTTTCAGAGAGACTTTCAGAGTATCTCTGAAGCGCTTCTTCTGACCTCCGTGTGATCTCTTCCCTTGTTGCAGCTCGCCATAGAAGAGCCTTTTGGGCAGCCGATGGTCTGGCATGCGCGCCACGTGTCCAGCCCAGCGAAGCTGGGACTGCGTCAGGATGGTGAAGATGCTGGGAAGGGTGGCTTTTGCGAGCACCTCTGTGTCTGGGGTCTTGTCTTGCCACTTGATGTTCAGTAGCTTCCTGAGGCATGTTGTGTGGAAGTGGTTCAGCTTCTTGGCATGTCGTTGGTACACTGTCCAAGTTTCGCAGGCGTACAGTAGTGTGTGGAGAACTACTGCTCTGTAGACCTTTAGCTTGGTCTCAAGACTAATGCCTCTTCTGTTCCAGACATTTGCATTGAGTCTACCAAAAGTTGCGCTTGCTCTTGCAATCCTGACGTTCACTTCATCGTCGATGGTCGCATTTCGTGACAGTGTGCTGCCAAGGTATGTGAACCGCTCCACCGCACTGAGTCTCTGACCGTTGACTGTGATGTTGGGCTCAACGTAGGGTTTCCCTGGGGCTGGCTGATGGAGAACTTCAGTTTTCCTCGTGCTGATGGTAAGGCCGAAGTTCCTGCTGGCAGTGGCAAACTTGTCGACGCTGAGTTGCATGTCAGCTTCAGCTCCAGCGTTGAGGGCACAATCATCAGCAAACAAAAAGTCTCTGATGATGTCTGTCATGACCTTCGTTTTTGCTTGAAGCCTTCTGAGGTTAAACAACTTGCCATCTGTTCGGTACTTTAGGCCGATTCCAACATCGCCATCTCTGAAGGCATCAGTAAGCATTGCAGAGAACATGAGGCTGAACAGCGTTGGAGCCAGGACGCAGCCTTGCTTGACATCATTTGTGACAGCAAAAGGAGCAGATGTTTCGCCTTTGTCCTGGACTCGAGCCTGCATGCCTTCATGGAATTGGCTGACCAAGGAAATAAATTTCCGAGGGCATCCGTACTTGGCCATGATCTTCCACAGTCCCTCTTTACTCACGGTGTGACGGTAATGATAATAATGATGATGATAATTGTGATAGAATGATGATGATGTTGACAATACTGAGATGATAGTGATGCCCTTAAATACAAAAAAAACCCAAAAACAACAACAACAACAAAAAACCCCCAAAAAAAACCAAAACAGGATTCTTTTATAACATCAACTCAGTGCACAAGGTATTGTCAATATCTACATAAATGTGACACAAATGCAGACATCTGTGTATCGAACTTACACAGATATAATTGTTTATCATGAAAAACAAGAGAGGCAAGGTCTTCAAGACTCACTTGTGATAAATAAAGCCCCCTAGCATTAATTACAGAGTAATTTCCCTTTTTTACTATCTGCACCAAAACGTTTGCAAAATAAATAAAACTTCCATGCTTAGCAAAAGAAGTTCCTGTTTGAACAAAAAATGATAATAATGACTCCTTTTGTTGTTGTGTCAGAATAAGAGGTCAAAGTGCCAAGTTCAGAGAATATAAAAACTATAAATATAACAGTAAATGCAGTTTGCATATAATTAGGCTTCTTTTTTTATTTTTTTTGTGCCCATCCCAGAGGTGCAATATTGTTTTAAACAAGATGACTGGAAAGAACTGAATTTTTCCTATTTTTATGCCTAATTTGGTGTCAACTGACAAAGTATTTGCAGAGAAAATGTCAATGTTAAAGTTTACCACAGACACACGGACACACACACAGACACACACACACACACACACACACACACACACACACACACACACACACACACAACCGAACACCGGGTTAAAACATAGACTCACTTTGTTTACACAAGTGAGTCAAAAAAATTAGTGTCTTCTGATTTTGATATTTTTAAAAAGTTGAATATTATTATATAATCTTTAAAGTGAAGACTTCATAAACTGTGGAGAATTTTTTTGAACCAGACTGCCTGATGTGAAACGGGTATATTTGCCCGTGTCGCACACTCGAGACACCACAGGAAAATAAGTTTTCAACATACAGTTAAAGAATTTAGATAAACACAAAACAGTACATTTTTATTCATCCATATAGAAATTAAATATTGTGCATCCACAGGCTCGTCACTCACCCAAATGTTGTTTGATTAGCAAACAAGAAAAAGAGGGCGGTGGAGGGAGGTTGGGGCTGAAGGAATCTCTCCCCCCCTCCCCCCTCCTCTCTCTCTGTCTGTCTGCATGCACATGCACACACACACACACACACACACACACACACACACACACAGATATATATATATATATGTGTGTGTGTGTAAATGACGGTGTGTGTGTGTGTGTGTGTAATAGATATATAATTATATGCGAACATGGCAGACATGTGTCTACCTGGGCATTCGCTGTTTGCGGTGGAAGAAGATAGGTACAGTCGAAACACAAGTGCTATGGTATGTACTGGTACGGGTGCCCTGTTGGTACCAACCTGGGGACTCTTAGCCTGACTACGTGGTCAAGACAAGAGAGGCGGACGGTGTAAATATATGGCATTCTGATGGGATGACACTAATCCGCGCGTGGTCAGATGGATGTCACTTCTATATGCAGGTCTTTTCTTTTGACCCGGCGTCGCCCGTTTTTGCAATCGGCTTTTTTTCTTGCTTTTTTTTTTTTTTTTTTTTTAACTGTGCTGGTTATCGTTAAATGGAGTATCATTTCGTGTTCGTTTGCGGTATGCGTGCATGCACGCGCCCCCGGGCACACCCTACCACCCACACATCAGCTACTCTCGTCTGACAACTCCCGTTGTTTGCTTTTCTTTGCATACAGTTTCATACTAGTCGAGTGTGGTCTCTAGAAATTTTACCCCAAACAAAATCAAACCCAACAAATGAGAAGTAATTTAACAGCAATCATTTAGCCTTGACGCGTAATTTACGTCAGTACACATACTAATAACAGGCATGACAGCGGTGTGCGCTTTTGTGACATGTTATCAGGGAATGGGATGGGGTTCAGAACTGTATTCCAGAGAATTCCCTTATGTATGGCAGTGGTGGGACTAGTTTTAGAACATGAAAACACATATGTATGGATAGATATATAGATAGACATACAGACAGACAATGGATGATTTCATCTCCCAGTATGGAAGAATTCGTCGGCACCGAAATAAAAGTCGTACTAGTGCGTTCCACGTCAAG
The DNA here is from genome assembly GCF_041734735.1 of Babylonia areolata. Lineage (NCBI taxonomy): Eukaryota > Metazoa > Mollusca > Gastropoda > Neogastropoda > Buccinidae > Babylonia > Babylonia areolata. The sequence goes on along the minus strand of NC_134879.1, from coordinate 44,885,730 downwards.
GTTAAGCCTGTGAACGACAGAAACAAAAGTGTGGTTTTGACTTGTTACAGGCAAAACTCTAAATAGTTACACAAAATATGCTACCGTTTCAAACATTTTCTCCCGCCCCCCACCCCTACCACCAACCATACATTTTCCAACCTGGTTATAACAGTGGAATACTTGTGACATAGAACCCGATAATACGTCGTTATCGTTGTCGTCGTCGTTGTTGTTGTTACGAAGCTGTGCACTGACTGAACCTCAGTGAGACGAGTTGAGTATTCAGTACAGAAACGACTCCGCAGCATCCGCGACAGTCCACTTGTACAGATTACCAGTGTAGTGATTGAATCTCCGTGTCGATATGATGAGAACGAGAGGAAACGTGGACAGGTTTGTCAAGTGCCCTCTGGAAAACACTTTGTGGTACAGTTATGGGGCGACGTGGAGTCTGTGATATATATATACGTGAAGGCGTGGAGTCTTTAACACACACTTACTCACATACACACACACACACACTCACACACACACACACACACACACACACATATATATATATATATATATATATATATATATATATCTATTCTGTTATCGCGTCTCAGTGACAGGTACCAGTGCTTCCATATCTGTCTCCATACATTCTGGAGAACAAGACCAGTCCACAACAACGTGATAATGTAGGAGACCTTGTTGTGTCAAGTGACACGCACATGTACGTATACATATACGTACGTCACAGCACAGAGCTCGTTGAGCATAATGTTTGAGCAAGCTGCCATGCATGCCAGCCACGCCCTCAATCCCTCGCTCTTCTCCTTATCGGCTTTCATTACGGAAAAAAAAGATTAAAAAAAACAAAACAAACCGGGACTGGTGGTGGTGTTGATGGGGTTGGGGGTGGGGGGGAGTGGTGGGGCAACGAAGGGTGAAGGGACTTGACGGGTTCTGAGCTGTGTGGAATTAGTTAGCTCAACTAAAGAAGGGCAATGTGAGGTGGGGTGTAAGAAGGGCGGTGTCCTAGCCCTCTTCACCCCCTCCGGCCAATCTCCCCCTCCCCCACCCCCACACACACACCCTGCCCAGTACTTGAGGGGATTTTGGTTCAAGTGTGTGTGTGTGTGTGTGTGAAAGTAAAAAAAAAAATCACATTGGAACATTGTAAACGCAGCCACTGCTTTTGTTTTTTTTTATCATATATATATATATATATATATATATATATATATCAGGCCATCAAAACAACAACAAAAAAGAAGAAAAGAAACAAATTAATGTCAGTTTAAAGAGAAAAATACAAATACAAACGAAAGAGGTGTGTGTGTGTGTGTGTGTGTGTGTTTATTTTTCCGTCCGTACATCCGTTTATTCGTTCGTTCATATATTTCTTATATAAAACATACTGACCATCAACAAATCATTCCCTCTCGCCACTTTCCTCTGCAAAACTAACACAGGAAAGTCTTCTTGGGTTCGACAGGCTGTGAGTGAACTAAGTCAAGTTCACTGCAGCATGAAAGATGTCTCAGTGACCACAGGCGCTTGACCGTGGTGGTGGTGCAACACACAGGCACCGTCAGTGCAGCCGCGAACTGACTTCACTCCCACACAGCCACACTGTCCAACCCAAGACTTAGTGGCATCAGGTTTGCTGACGAAGAGACCGTCCCTGGAAAAATTACAATCATTATCGGCTCTGAGTAAAAGAAAACTGTGTGTCTGTGTCTGTGTGTCTTTTTTTGTTTTGTTTTTCCATAAACGTTTTGCACCCAGAATCAGGGGGGTTTTTTTACCAACGAGGCGAACAACAACAACACACACAAAAAAGACGACCAACTCCACGATGTAGTATTGTGTTTTCGGTTTATCTAAGTGAATTGAGCTTTAGACATTATATCGAACATCTCTTGGGAACAGAAGAGAGGGGGGGAGAAAGAGAGGGAACTGTACGGAGAGAGTGGGGTAAGGAGAGATACAGAGGGGGGAGGGGGCAGAAGGAGGAGAGGGAGAGAGAGAGCAAAAGAACAGAAAAACTAGAGACGCGAGATCAGTCCGGTCTGATCCCCTGCCTGGAGATTTTGTCACTGTTGAATTGAAAGGTAGGTCCAAAACTGTGGCCCCGCTGAGGGAGGAAGGAAGGAAGGTCACAATGAAGGGGTGCTATTGTAGTTGTGCTTACAGCTCGCCACACACGGGGCTCTGTGGCACTGTCGCCAGTCTGGCTTTAAACTGAAAAAAGGAGAGGGCATTATATGTTTGTGGGTTGTTGTTGTTTTTTTTGTTTTTTTGTTGTTGTTTTTTAAAGTTGTGTTACAGCTTATCCATCGCCCACCTACCACCCCTTTCCCAAGCCCAGGCCCTGGCACGACAGTTACGTTCTGTTTGGAGAGATTCTTTTGTGTCTGATTCCCCTCTGGCCTCCCCGCCTCCCTTGTCCCCACCTCCTCACCCCCTACACACACACACACACACACACACACACACACAGTGAAACACCCTGTCCCCTGCTTGTGACCACAGACGCCGGAAGATTAATCCCTGTAGAAGACAGAAGACGAGTCTGTCTGCTGGTCTGTCTCTGCATCTGTCCGTCTCCGTGTCTGTCTGCCGGTCTGTCTGCTGGTCTGTCCGTCTCCGAGTCTGTCTGCTGGTCTGTCCGTCTCCGAGTCTGTCTGCTGGTCTGTCTGCTGGTCTGTCCGTCTCCGAGTCTGTCTGCTGGTCTGTCTGCTGGTCTGTCCGTCTCCGAGTCTGTCTGCTGGTCTGTCTGCTGGTCTGTCCGTCTCCGAGTCTGTCTGCCGGTCTGTCTGCTGGTCTGTCCGTCTCCGAGTCTGTCTGCCGGTCTGTCTGTTCGTCTGTCCGTCTCTTCGTTTGCTAAGGCCTGCGTTGCATTGCATTCGTGTGCACATGGACACTGATACCCCCATTTGGACCCTCCGGGCATGGTGAAAATTAGAACGTGCAGAGACGGTCGTTCATCGGAGACCGAACCGGAAATGACTGTCCATGACGCTGCGGCCGGAAACCGATCCGTCCTGTACTTATTGGATGCGCAAAGGAACTTCGACCGTCTGTGAGATATTAAGTGTCATTGGTCTGCATTATTATTTTGCGTCAAGCGTTCAAGACCCTGTACTTTTGGGCTTTGTTCTAACCTCATTATGTCTCTACACTCTTCTTTCTTCCCACCTTTTTCTCTTCAGTTCTCAGGTCTTGCAGTCCCTTAAAGTTGTAAGCCGTGTTCCCGTGTGGATTTTCAACCAAAACATTCTGGGTTTGTTTTTTTCCAAAATCTTTATTTCATTCAACCTGCTTTGCACTTAGCGAACTCGAAACAACCATGATTTCAGTCCTTGGTCAAAATAAATTCACGACGACGTTCCTGTTACGTGGGGTGTGTGATAGAATGGTTATTATTAAGAGGTGGGGTGTGTGAGTGAATGGTTATTATGAAGAGGTGGGGTGTGTGAGTGAATGGTTATTATGAAGAGGTGGGGTGTGTGAGTGAATGGTTATTATGAAGAGGTGGGGTGTGTGAGTGAATGGTTATTATGAAGAAGTGGGGTGTGTGAGAGAATGGTTATTATGAAGAAGTGGGGTGTGTGAGAGAATGGTTATTATGAAGATATGGGGTGTGTGATAGAATGGTTATTATGAAGAAGTGCGGTGTGTGAGTGAATGGTTATTATGAAGAAGTGGGGTGTGTGAGTGAATGGTTATTATGAAGGGGTGGGGTGTGTGAGTGAATGGTTATTATGAAGAGGTGGGGTGTGTGAGTGAATGGTTATTATGAAGGGGTGGGGTGTGTGAGTGAATGGTTATTTTGAAGGGGTGGGGTGTGTGAGAGAATGGTTATTATGAAGGGGTGGGGGATGTGAGAGAATGGTTATTATGAAGGGGTGGGGGATGTGAGAGAATGGTTTATTTTGAAGGGGTGGGGTGTGTGACGTGAATGGTTATTTATGAAGGGGTGGGGGATGTGAGAGAATGGTTATTTTGAAGGGGGGGGTGTGTGAGTGAATGGTTATTATGAAGGGTGGGGTGTGTGAGTGAATGGTTATTTGAAGGGTGGGGATGTGAGAGAACGGTTATTATGAAGGGGTGGGGATGTGAAGAATGGTTATTATGAAGGGTGGGGTGTGTGAGTGAATGGTTATTTGAAGGGGTGGGGATGTGAGGGTTATATGAAGGGTGGGGTGAGTGAGAGGTTATTTTGAGGGGTGGGGAGGTCGGGGTGTTGTTGAGTGAATGGGGTTTTGAAGGTGGTGTTGGGATGTGGAGAATGTGTCTGTTTTGAAGAGGTGGAGGATTATTATGTTGAGGGAGATTTAGGATAACTGAGACCTGAACACTGACCCAAGGGAATGGTACCGGAACTCCCTTCCTACTCCCCCCCAGCCCCTACACACACACACACACACACACACACACACACACACACACACACACACACACACACACACGGTTTTTGAGAAGACTGTGAAGTCAAACTCCAATGCTTAAAACACCACTTTGTAGACAGTTCCACCTCATCGCTGAATACACTGTGGTTTACCTTATACTGGGTGACAAGCCTTGTGGTTCCAGTCCGGCAGACACTTACTTCGTTCCCCTGACTGTTTTTTTTTTTCTTTTCTTTTCTTTCTTTCTTTTTAAAGAGTGTTTCTCATATTACCACAGTGTCTGGGGGTTACTCATATTATCACAGTGTCTGTGGGGCGTGAGAGATCCTTTCGAAGGAGCTGTGGTTGTATCTTGACAACAATTATATGTACAGTGTTGTCGGTGGACTCCTGCACTCTGTCTTGTGTGTGTGCGTGTGTGTGTGTGTGTGTGTGGCGGTGACGGACAGCAACAGAGCTGCGTAGAAATTAAGACACTGACCATGAAGTCCTCAGTGTTGCTGCCAGTTTGTTTCGCCGCATGGTAAATTGAGGCGTGGAACAAACCAAGGGCGGGTTTACTGATTTCACAGAAGATCAGATCTCTTTGCCGTGCTGAACGAACACACAGACACAGACACACATGTACAGACACACACACTGACGCGCGTGCGCACATACACACATACAGTATGCATACATACATACATACATACATACATACACCCACTCACACACAAAGTACACGCACGCACTGCACTAACACATGCATCAGCAACCAATACATCCCTATCATTAAATAGTAATAGTACAAGTAATGAAGCTGTCTTTTAAAAAAGATTAACTCTCTCCATACGAACGGCGAAAGAGACGACGTTAACAGCGTTTCACCCCAATTACCACCATCAAAATATTACAAGCGGAAGGCTCTTACACTGAAGAGGTGAATGTTGACAAAGAATACCACAATTCTGACGACGGAAGCTAAAGGTTGGGTCATTCAGACACCCACTGACACCCGAGGTTAAAGATAGGCATCTGCACACTTTTTTTTTTCCAGCAGATATGCTCTACTAGCGTATTTGGGGATCTGTCTTAGTCATGCTCCTACACCACTGACCTTGAAACTGAGGTGAACTGAACTGGAGGCGAGAGGTCGCTTTTGGGTTCCAGGTTCGATCCCGCGTCAGTCACGGGTTTCCTCCACCCACCCACCCAGTCCATGACTGCACTGACAGTCCTTGAATGATGGCGGGGGGCGGTGAATGGAGGTTCCTCGTACCTCACAGCATTCGCTGCTCGGCCCTGGTGCAATCAGTGTAAGAACCCAAGGCAACTGTGGCGAAATGAAAAAGCTGTTTCTGACCACGTCGTTGTGTTGCAAGGCACGCGCGCGCGCACGTTGACGTACGCATGCGTTCACACACACGCACGATAACACGCGCGTTTCACTGAGTTGCACGCACGCACGTACAACACACACACACACACACACACACACACACACACACACACACACACACAAAGGGAGAAAATGAACAGAGAAATCTGTTGTGATAAAAAGAAATACAAACAAACAGTCAGCCAGTAAAACGGGTTGTATTGGCAATTCTTGTCTCGTGGTCCGTAAAATACGCTAAATAGTCGATCACTGTGTCGTATGTACAACTCAGTTGAGAAATTTCAGAAAAAAAAATAGTAGTATATATGTTAATATAGAGCCAAAAGGTTCTGCCAGCTCTGTCTTGTGTGTGTGTGTCGTTGCTTTGCATGGCTGGGTGGAAGCAAAGACCGTGTATATATTTATAGACTGACGGTCTCGGGTGGAAGGTCAGGGGAGGGGGCGTGGTGGGAGTATAGAATCTTAGCACAGATAGCCGTCACGGGTGGCTGCATCTCGTCTGAAGAACCAGGCGGACCACAAGGCTTCGCTTGGGTAACTCGACCGGTCAGCGCCAACCTGAACCACAACAATAACGATTACAACAAAATAGGCAGGGAGAGAGATAGGGGTAAACTGTTCGTGTCAAACTTGGGGGGGGGGGGGGGGGGGATAAACTGAGATCTTGAAATATTCGTAAGAGGGGGAAATGATTGAACTGAAGAGGGAGGGGGTATTTAGGGGATTTGTTTCAATATCTTGTTAAAAAAAAAAATTTTAAATGTTAACCGCAAAGATTAACGATCTTTCTTTCTGTCTTCATGCTTCCCACCCGGGCCCACCCCCACCGTTGTCTGTCTGTTTTTCATTCACTTTTTTCTTCTCAGCGCTGATGCACACATGCACACGTAAGACGTTAGTTCTTATGAAAACATGCCTACACACTTACACACGCGTACCAGAGCACTGTACCCTCACAGACACATGCACGCACGCACGCACGCACACACAAACACACACACACAAAAACAAAACAAAACCACACACACACACACACACACACACACACACACACACACAAGAGAGAGAGATCTTCTTGTTCATTCTTCATCGTTCGTTATAAACAAGAATCATGATTTGATTGAAAACAAAGGGAGAAAAAAAACAAAACTTGAGAAATGGCGATATAACCTTCTACCACACCCCAACTCCGCACTCTTTTCTTCATTTTGTAAAATTTTATTTTTATTATTTTATTTTTTATAGTTAACTAGTTATCAGTTTCTGTTTTGTAAAACATCTTTGAAGAATCCTTTTCAGAATAACGTAATGGTTGTTCAATCTTAAGCTATTTATGTGGCTTGCAGGAAAGAGTGAGAATGTGCGTGTGTGTGTGTGCGCGCGCGTGCGTGTGCTTGTGTTTGTGTGTGTGTGTGTTGTAAAGTGGGACAGATAAGGACACTACCACTTTTTTTCTTTCTTTCTTTTTTTTCACTGTGTGCAGTGGGAGGGGGTGTGTAGTAAGCAGACCATCAACCTGTCTGTCAAAGCTGACGCCCCGTCGTTCTCTCAGTCATAACAAAAGCACGACCGGTGCACTCTCTGCTATAAAGTCGGTTTTCACCCGGGCTGAAAAAAAAAAAGACGCCGGTGCACTTTCTTTTCAATAACAAATGATCAAAATGAGTGTGTGTGTGTGTGTGTGTGTGCCACTTTCTGTCGTTTTGAAAACATTTCGGTTGGCTTCTTTCCTCATTTTATTTATTTATTTTGGCAACAGGGGAGTTTGAGGGGTTATATCATTCTCCGTCTTTTAAAAAAAAAATTTTTTTTTTAATATTCAGATTTAGATTGGGGTTTTATTTGGTTGTTTTTTGTTGTTGTTGTTGTTTTTTTTAATGATGAACCTTTCTTGGGAACGGGGGAGGGGGCGGTCAAAGAGAGAGAGAGAAAGTTTCATTAGCTCAAGGAGGCGTCACAGCGTTCGGACAAATCCATATACGCTACACCACATCTGCCAAGCAGATGCCTGACCAGCAGCGTAACCCAACGCGCGTTAGAGAGAGAGAGAGAGCCGGATAGAGAGAGAGAGAGCGACTGACTCACCTGGAACTTTGGCACAACGAACAGTAGATCTGTGTGTGTGTGTGTGTGTGTGTGTGTGTGTGTGTGTTGTCTAACCCATACGATAAAGAGAAGGACCGAAACGCCGAAGACGCTTCTTTGTAAGCTCGGGACAAACACTTGAGCTGTCTCCGTTGTTTTCTTTTTGTTTTGTTTTTTTACTCTCTCTCTCTCTCTCTCTCTCTCTCTCTCTCTCTCTGTGTGTGTGTGTGTGTGCGAATCGTGCAGCCACCCCCTCAGTCATTCCGGGCATAATTATGACAATGTGCGGCCTTGAGTGTTTGTTCAGATCAAGTGGCTTCTATACACACACACACACACACACACACACACACACACATATATATATATATATATATATATATATATATATATATATATATATGTATGTATGTATGTAAGTTAAGTTAATTGCTTTCTTGAGCCGACAGTGTGTGCGTTGCTGGAAGAGGGTGGGAAGGGTGAGGTGGGGGTGGGGTGGGGTGGGGGATGGGGCCGGATATCGTCGATGTCCTTAAAGCTTAATATGATAAGTTGGAACCTGATGAAGTGTCTGTCAATGTGGTTGTCTTTGTGTGCACACATGTGTATGTCTGTGTGCCTGTCTGTGTATGGGTTTATTTGTGTCTGTCTGTCTCTGGGTGTAATTGTGTGTATGTAGTGGTGTATTTGTGTGTGTGTGTGTGTGTGTGTGTAGATATATTTCAGTTTGCATATGTTTGGGTTTATTGTGTGTGCGTGTACTCGTGTGTGTGTGCATTCGTGTGTTTGTGTGTGTTCGTGCATGTATGTATGCACATGTGCGTGCGTGCGTGTGCCGCCGCCAGTGTGTGTGTGTGTGTGCGTGCGTGCTTGCTTGCTTGCTAGTGCTCAGTCATGTCAGGACGACAGTCTGGTGATGATAATCCGCTTGTTAACACACCAGTGCAAGGAGCGCGCGCGGCGCACACACACACACACACACACACACACACACACACACACACACACACACACACACACGTGCACACTTACATGCACGGACACACACACACACACACACACACACACACACACACACTTTGAGAAGGGGGCCATAGATTTTTGTTTGTTTGTTTATCTTCTTTTGTGTGTGTGGTTTCGCTGCACTGAGTGAGCTTGAGCATGGGGGCGAACACTGCAGCGTACCGAAGCCCTCTGTTACTTGATGACAGCGTGGGCGGGCGTGCTGTGTGTCGACAACACCAGCGCTGTCCCGTTTTAAAAACAATCCGACCTCCCCTCACTTCCTTAGCCCCCCCTCCCACCACCCCGCCCCACAACCCACTTCAGCGATTGGTCTGGGTCCTTAAAAACTCTTTCCTGTGTGTTTCTCCCTCTTCGCTGCAAGCCAAGTCAACCTCTATTCACTTGCCAGTTTGCGTACACTTGTAAGAAAAGGTGAGATAAAAATAAAATAAAATAAAATAACCGAGAAGGGGACATAACCGATGTGGGACGTAAAACAAGGTCAAGAGTGGAAGACAGAAAATTGTGGCTTGTACACAACAACCTCCACGATCAGACCATTCCATTTATGTTTAGTGTGTGTGTGTGTGCGTGTGTGTGTGGAAGGTAAGACCTACTTCAGTCTGGCTTCGACATTCGAGTGTTTTGGGCACCCGACTTTGATATTCTGGGCGGAAAGTTGCTGGTTGGTAGACGTTTATATATGTGTGGTGTGAGGGGTATTATACCGTGTGTGTGTGTGTGCGCGCGCGCGCGCGCGTGTGTGTGTGCGCGTGCTTGCATGCACCGTCCTCCGTTAAACACTGGTGTCCTCGACTTCGCAGCCCTCGTGCTTTAGGTTTTTTCCGGACAAATCGCCGGGACCCAGGAGGAAAACGACAAACTGCATCTGTGTGTCATTGGTGTCCAACAACACCGCCTGGGATAGTGGAGAGAGAGAGAGAGAGAGAGACGAGACTTGGGTTGTGGGGGAAGGAAAGAACCAGCTGGCTGCACTTGTGAAACGGGCCAACGTTGAGTTGTGTTGGAGCTTTGCTTTCTGTTGACACAAGTGTCTACGTCAGCCTGGTAGAGTGAGCGGAGAAGTAAAGGGAAAGCCCGTAAGTTTCCTTCTTCAAAACTAATTCAAAACTAACGAACTTTTCTGTTCGGTTTTGGGTTTCTGAGAGACAAAAAAAAAAAAGTTGAATAATTTTCATGTTACGCTGTCAAGAGTTGTTGGACTGGTGTCAGTACAGAATGTGTTTGCGTGGAGGTTTGGAAGTCCGTGAACGTGTAGGGTGTGTGAATGTGGTGATAACGGGGTGATGAAGGAGATCAGTCGGTCCAAGCGGTGGGGGCTTATTCAGTTCCCGTGTGGCGCTGTCCGTTGGTACGAGGGGGTCTCTTAGGTCACGGTTGTTGATCAGAGATCAGTGGAGTGGAGAAACGTCAAGTCCTGGAAAAAAAGGGAGGTGGTACGGTGTGTGTGTGTGTGTGTACGCGCGCGTGTATGTGTGTGTGTGTGTGAAGTAAACATGGACAAAAGGTGATGTGAGGGGTAGATATGGCACTATCTAGGACTGACATACCAGATGATCTGATTATCGCATGTACATGAAATTATACAGGGTTCACAAGAAGTGTAGGACCACTCGGGAACTTGCACAGTTTTATCGTCGGGGGTATGGTGAAATGAGGATAGATTTTGGGCCGACAACAGTGTATGCAGTCATTATTATGTGCATTGCTCATAATCAGAGCTGGGTGATTTCTTGCTCGTCGTTACGTTGTTGGTGCAGGTAGCACAATGGTTAAGACGCTTGTTTGCCAATCATAGAGTGTTCGTGAGGGCCTGGGTTCGATTCCCGCTCTCGCCTTTTCTCCCAAGTTTGACTGGAAAATCAATCTGAGAGTCGTCGGCGGAAGAGTCGTTCGGGGCCGAGGTCCCATGTGCAGCAGGCACTTGGCGCACCGAAAAAGAACCCATGGCAACAAAAGTGTTGTCCTCTGGCAGCATTCTGGAGAAGAAATCCACTCTCACGGGAACACAAATACACATGCACGCACTCAAAGCCTCTACTAAGCCAGTTGGGTTATGCTGATGGTCAGGCATCTGCCTGGCAGATGTGGTGTAAAGTATATGGATTTGTCCGAACGCAGTGACGCCTCCGTCCTTGAGCAACTGAAACTGAATTGTTTTCAAAAAGACGCCACAGATATTGTTTATAACTACTAAATAACTGTCAGATTTGGGCTCAGGCATCGACTGATTTTTTTCAAAAGCATTTCTTTTTCACTGAGGTGTTGATGGAACAAGTTTACCTGAAGCAGCCGATCGTTCATTCAGTGGTGGACCATAACTATGCAGCCTACATATCTGATTTAAAACATCTCGATGTGTTGACTACATTTTATAGAAATATACCTGCTGTAATGAAGTGGTCCTGAACTTTTTGTGAAGTGTGTATGTGTGTATTATTGCCGGACGTTGCGCCATGCATATGAACCAACCAGTCCGGAGAGACATAGTATGCTTCCATGAATAACATAAGCAGAAACTGAAACAGCTTAAAAATCTGTGGTGTGCTTCGGTGACTTGACACGTGTGAAAGCAGTGAGTGTGTTATGAAGTGCCGCTTAGAAACCAGGGTTAGAGTATCAACGCATCGAAAGTGATTGAAAAAAAAAGGGGGGGGGGTGCGTTTAGGGACTGGAATCGTGTGTTCGTGCCTGCTTCTGCATAACCACAGGTATGTGACGTTGTTTTGCGAGGAGTGAGGAACAAGACAGTTTACATTTACTTCATTAAAGCCAGAATGAGAATAGCAATGAGGAATCTCTGAACTTGTTTAACTGGAGGTGTCTGTCACCTGTCTGCAACTGACACACCGAGAGAACACCGCCCATGCTATGAAAAGAGATTTTTATTATTTTAATTTTTTTAGATAGTACCACCGCCCCCCCCCCCCCCACCCACCCACCCCCCCCAAAAAAGTTTTAAAGTTGTGAGGCGATTTTTTTTTTTTCACAGCAGAAGCCAGTCGTTGTATGACCGGGAGGGGTGAGTGGTGGGCCGGGACAGAGATGCGAACATCTTTGTGTAATGCCGTGGGCGAAAGAAACAACCACCACCAAACTTGAAGCTTCATTTACACACCGTTCCTCTAAAGTCGAATAGTTTTGTGAAAGATAATTTGCGCCTGGTGAGCACGTTGGGTTTGGTTTGTTGCGAAGG
>NC_134879.1:44808657-44871157 GCF_041734735.1 Babylonia areolata | reverse complement strand
TGAGGCAGAACATGAAATCAGCAGGTAGAGATTGATCATTGCTTGAGCACTCCGCTTATCTTATTGAGTGTCTGTAGACTGGGAGGGGGAGGGGTTACGGGGGGTAGGGGGATGTGGAACAGATCTTTTTGTTAACGTGTGTAGTGTTTGCAGTGCTGATAGGAGTTTTAGACCCAACTTGATCTTGTTTTCTTTTCTTGCGAAAGAAAGTAATAGTGGATTTGACCCATATCTAATGACTGTTATGACTGAAACGCATAAAAATGTTTGTATCCAGAAGTCAAAACATAAACCTTTTCAAGTGTCTTGTACAAAAATCAGTGAACAAATGTTTGATAAAATATGCTAAAATGAAACGAACTACAACATACACTTATAAGCAACAGTGCCCACTCGGACTTTATTTGTAGGTCAGTGGTTTAGGAAAGGCACGGGGGAGGGAGGAGAGGGGGGGGGGGAGGCTTGTTCTCTCGTCGGTGCGCTGAACTCCGTTTTATTAATTTCTGCTGACATTGATGAATACAGATGACGGGGATTATATCCACAGCTGAACGCTTCTCGAGTGCGGATTGACTGGATGAACAGCATTGCGGGGTTACAAGTTAAAGGCGTGCGTTATCTCGATACAGACGACGTTGGACGAAACCTGCGCCAAGTTTGGAACTGTCGTCCTACTATATATGATACCACCCTCCCCTACCCACCCCCGCCTCTCTCTCTCTCTCTCTCTCTCTCTCTCATTCCGTCCTCAACTCCGCCACGCCCACATACCTTCCACTTTCTCTCCGTTCCCAAACCGCAAGCTGACCCGAGAAAAGGGGGAGGCAGATCCTGACGCTTGCAACACACTTTCACAAAGCCTTGTCGTGTCAGCCAGTGTCACACCTGCGTCGGCTGTGAAAACAAAGCCTTAGAGGCACGTGAAACTGGAAGTGTAAGAGAGGAGGAGAAAAGGTCGGATTGTCGCACAATAGACGTCAGCAGAACGGACACACGGTGTATCTGACCAGCGACGCCCCAGTGTTCCTGTTGGGATTCCAGCACTTTCGACATGGTCCTCTTCCCATCCCAAAGTGGTTGTCGCCTCTAGTGGCGAACTGAGAATAGTAGCTGAGAGTGAATGAATGGACCGCCACCGTGCGTTGGAAATGCTTGAGGTTCCGGTGTTCCTAGCGTGTGTAGTACAAGTTCTTTTCAGTGCGAAACTGTGCCGATCGATCGCAGCAGCAGCAGCAAGGATAGAGGCCATCTGCGGTGAGTTTGAAGTTCAAAACTTGTTTTGACTTGACTGCAGTGAACTTAAGTAAAAACCAATTTCGGCTTATAATGTGAGTGTAAAAACAAATCCGTTCACGTGTATATAAGTTTGTTGTGACTATAAAACACGAAGCCATATGCAAGAGTTCAGTTTCGTCAACTTGAGTACAACGTATCATGAAATCAATGTAAATTTCATATTTCAACCATTTATACTTTAAGTTAGTTGTGAATCGAAAGCCAAGTTCGTGTCCGCAGCGATTCTAGTGCAACATGTAAGGTGAATATTTCAGCAATTTGTAAGCCTGGTGATGTTTGTACGTAAAAGAGCATGAAACTTTGAGGTCGTTTGTACGTTAAAGCGAATGTAATTTTGAGGCAGTTTGTACATAAAATAGTGAGTCTGAAGCAGTTTGTATGTAAACAAGAACGTAATTTTGAGGCCGTTGTACATAAGATAGTAAGTTTGAGGCCGTTGTGCGTAAGATAGTAAGTTTGAGGCCGTTGTGCGTTAGATAGTAAGTTTGAGGCCGTTGTGCGTTAGGTCGAAAGTTTGAGGCCGTTGTGCATTAAATAGCAAGTTTGAGGCCGTTGTACGTTAGGTCGAAAGTTTGAGGCCGTTGCGCATTAAATAGCAAGTTTGAGGCCGTTGTACGTTAGGTCGAAAGTTTGAGGCCGTTGCGCATTAAATAACAAGTTTGAGGCCGTTGTACGTTAGATCGAAAGTTTGAGGCCGTTGTACGTTAGTAAGTTTGGGGCCGTTGTACGTTAAATAGCAAGTTTGAGGCAATTGTGCTATAAATAGAAAGCTTGAGGCAGTTGTGCGTTGGATAGTAAGTTTGAGGCCGTTGTGCGATAAATAGAAAGTTTGAGGCAGTTGTGCGTTAAATAGTGAGTTAGAGTCAGTTTGTACGTAAAGGAGAACGTAAGTTTGAGACTACTTATGCGTAAAAGAGAACGTAAGTTTGAGGACGTTGTAAGTAAAGGAGACAGTAAACATGAGACCGCTTGTAAAACCAGGGAGACGAAGGGACACACATAGAAGACGCTTTTAGTTGAGCGCCGTGACCGAGGGAAACCAATCCATGTTCGTGGCCTGACCAAACAATGGAACGTGTGCTTCGCCGGTTGTGCATTGTCATCACCAGCAGCGCGGCAAACAGTGCACATTGGTTTTGTCTGTTGGTCTGGTCTTGTTGAAAATTTTATCCACGTTCTGAAAACAAACTGGGCATGACATTTATCTTCACATGACCATGTTTCTTCTCCCGACCTTGGGCAGTCGTGATGTGTGTACAGAGAGAGTGAAAGATGAAACACACTGAAACAGTAATTGTATTAATTTAAATGAGTATTTGCTTTTATTTTTCTTTTGCTTTTTGTTACATCCACTGTCTGGACAAAGAATGAGCGTGTGTGGGAGGAGGGGGGTCGGGGGGGAGTGGGCAAATGAACAAACGAGGGAAAACAATGAGACCCAGCATAAGGTAATCACAATAACTAAATATGCGGAGTAGTTCTAAGCATGCACTTGACGTAATTATGTGCGTTTGTGTACAGAGCAATAAAGCCACGAGTAAGTAATAAGGGGTGAAGAGGGAATCATGGGAAAGAGGGAACGCGAGAATGGGAGAGAGAAAAGAACACAAAAATGGTGGAGGAGAATAAGAGAGACAGGCAGACTGATAGACTACAGGCGCAAAAAGTGACAGAGAGGCTTGAACATGAAAAAAAAAGGATAGCAATGGAGATAAGCACAGTCACATGTTTTCATTAAATAGGTACAATACTTGAAGATTATTTTCAAAGGCAGGGTGCTCTTAAAAATGCTACTTTTTAAAACTGGGTAATATACTATTAGTAAATCCTACAAGCAACCCTCTGATTAAGATAGATTGGATTTGAAAAGATTGATCGTTGGAAGCTGCACAGAATGTCTGTAGACACCATGGATGAGCTTTGTTTCTCGGTGATTGGTGAATCCGATAAAAGGGTTGCTGATGAGAAATTTTTGAAAGAATTTATCCAGAGAAAGAGAGGAGTAGGAAGAAAGAGAAGACCCCCTCAAACACCGAGTCATGACTTTTTTTTTCCTCTTTTTGACTCACTTGTGTAAACAAAGTGAGTCTATGTTTTAACCCGGTGTTCGGTTGTCTGTGTGTGTGTGTGTGTCCGTGGTGAACTTTAACATTGACATTTTCTCTGCAAATACTTTGTCAGTTGACACCAAATTAGGCATAAAAAAAGGAAAAATTCAGTTCTTTCCAGTCATCTTGTTTAAAACAATATTGCACCTCTGGGATGGGCACAAAAAAATAAAAAAAGAAGCCTAATTATATGCAAACTGCATTTACTGTTATATTTATATTTTTTGTATTCTCTAAACTTGGCAGTTTAACCTCTTACTCTGACACAACAACAAGAGGAGTCATTATTATCATTTTTTGTTCAAACAGGAACTTCTTTTGCTAAGCATGGAATTTTTATTTATTTTGCAAACGTTTTGGTGCAGATAGTAAAAAAAAGGGGAAATTACTCTGTAATTAATGCTAGGGGACTTAATTTATCACAAGTGAGTCTTGAAGGCCTTGCCTCTCTTGTTTTTATGTGGCGATTAAATCAAACTGTCTGCAACAAGGGGTTGACTGGGTGGCTGCCATCTTGGCAAATAATACGACAGCATCCCCATGTTCAGCCAGAGACTGGAAACGGAGGAGGGGGTTAGTTTTGGGAAGGGAAGCAGGGCTTGGGGTGGTTAATATTCTGCCGGTGCTGTCGGACGGTCAGACATCATCTCTCTACATCGTATCTTTCCTGCCCACGTAGATCTGACCAGGATGCCATGCGCTTTTTTTTTTTTTTCCTCTCTCTCTCTCTCTCTCTCTCTCTTAAAAAACAAACAAACAAAAAAAGAGATATTATTTGCTTATTCCTTATTAATGTGTTTCTTTGTGTGTCTTTTATTTTTATGTCTTTATATTTAAGATATTTTTTATTGTACTTTTTTGTTTTTGTTTGTTTTTGTTTTGTTTTTTCTTATGATTTATTTTGTTTTATGTTTTTGAAAGTATTGAGTCAGACTCAGAACCATACGCTTAAGAAATGATTGTACAAGCCATGTTTTCAGCGTCGTCAGATCAGCTTCGGTGAAAATGAATAGCCATTTACATTTTGACGATAATCACGGACACGCGCACACAAATACACACACACACACACACACACACACACACACACACACACACACACACACACACACACAAATATATATATATATGTGTCTGTGTCTGTGTACATGCAAGTAAGTAATAAGTAAATACACGACAATCTTCAAACTGTAGAACGTAGCAGGTAACATTTCTCCGAAGACCTTGGCATTATAACATCGTGATCCCTGTGAAGTCGCTCGCTGTTTTTTTGGTTTTTGTTTTGTTCTCTCTCTCTCTCTCTCTCTCTCTCTCTCTCTCTCGCGTTGTTGGCCGCGTCCCGTTATCGACCTTTCGTCAGTGGACTGGTGGTGGTGACTGAATTGAAAGACAAGGTGAGCTGCATGGAACCATGGTCCGAGCTGCTTGGCTGGTGTGTGTGTGTTTTGGGGGGATGTGGGGTTGGGGGTGATGTCTTTCTGCAAGTTGGTTTAGGTTGACAGGTACCACACACTCCGCTTCGTGACTCGTGGGCTGCTGTGTTGGCTGAGCTGCTGTACTGTGAGGGAATGTGAGAAGGTCGACATTGAGCTCGATGGTTCTTGCCTCGAGTTTCTCTGCACTGAACCACGACATTTCACGTTTTGCTCTGTCTCCTATTTTCTCCCCTCCCCCCCCCCCCTTTTTTATATTTTTTTAAAAAATTTATTATTTTGTTTTAATACGGTTGGAAGTGGGGGGACTGGAGACAGCACACGGTAGAGTAGGGCGAAAGGCGAGAGTGGGGAGAGAGAGAGAGTGATCATGTGTGGAAGAAGAGAGGGGGGTGGGGGGGTCGGACGGGTATCCTTGCATGAGTTGGCTGTGATGGTAGAAAGTGTTACCTGTCTGAAGGGCGAGACGTCCTTGGTAGGAGAGTGTGGGATTGAGAGGTGGCCTAGGTCTTCTCTTTTTTCCCCGTTGTGGGTGGACTTACGATAAAAAAAAAAAAAATAAAATAAAAAAAACCCACCTCTTCCCCCACCCCCACCCCTCTGAATTTGGTCATTGACCCAGACATTCTGTTGGTTTTGTTTTGTTTTTGTTTGTATCTCTCTCTCTCTCTCTCTCTCTCTCTCTCTCTCTCTCTCTCTCTCTCTCACACACACACACACACACACACACACACACTCTTCTCTCTCTCTCTCTCTCTCTCACTCGCTCACTCACACTCACTCACTGTCTCAGGTGAAAGATATTCCAAAGATCCGGGAGTTAATTTATACTTGATTATAAATATATCTAATTTCATTAAGATTTTTATTGATTTTTTTTTTCAACTGATTTTGGAATAGAGAAAAAAATGAAACTGGGTTTTTAGATCTGACCTGTACCTGTTGTTTTAAGATACAGCTGATTTCAGACGAATGGTCGTTTAAAAAAAGATTTGGTTGACTTGTCAGTATTTTTTTAGCTTTAAGAAAAGATCATTTTATCTTTCATATAATCTGATTAGTACAGTAGGTACCGTATTTTGGGAACTGAACTAAAAGAAGTGAAGAGACGAAAATAAACAGAAGAGCGTACTTTCCTTCACTTGCTGTTATACATTGGGTCCAGACTTTTTTGTGATTATTGTTAGTGCCATATATTTGTGTGTAATATTTGCTTTAAGATAACGAAGATTTGTGTTGTTTGTTGTATTTTCTCTCTTTTCCTTGGATGTTCTCTTCATTTTTTGCTGAATTAGTGTCCTCTTCTTTTTTTCTTTTCTTTTTTTTTTCTTTTTGTTGTTTTTTTGTTGTTGTTGCTGTTACGTTGTGTCAGGCTCAGTTATATTATTACCCGTAACTGATATCGCCGTTGATTGCACTGGCATTGTATTTCTTTCCTTCTTTGTTTTTGTATTCTCTGTCAGCCTCATCTCTTGTCACGATTTTGCAGAATCGTATAATGTCAGCAAACTAATCTCTCTCTCTCTCTCTCTCTCTCTCTCTCTCTCTCTTCTTCACAAACACACACACACACACACACACACACACACACACACACACACACACACACACACACACACACACACTCACTCACTCACTCACTCACTCACTCACTGTCTCAAGTTAAGATAGTCCAAAGATCCGGGAGTTAATTTATACTTGATTATACATCTAATTTCATTAAGATTTTTATTGATTTAAAAAAAAAAGAAAAGAATTTGGAACAGAGAAAAAATTAAATTGGGTTTTTAGATTTGATCCGTACTGTGACGGGCGCAGTAGCCGAGTGGTTTAAGCGTTGGACTTTCAGTCTGAGGGTCTCGGGTCGAATCGCGGTACCGGTGCCTGGTGGGTAAAGGGTGGAGATTTTTCCGACCTCCCAGGTCAACATGTGTGCAGACCTGCTAGTGCCTGAACCTCCTTGGTGTGTATACGCACGCAGAAGATCAAATACGCACGTTAAAGATCTTGTAACCTATGTCAGTGTTCGATGGGTTATGGAGACACGAAAATACCCAGCATGCATGAACCACGACAGAGTCATCGGCAAGTCGATGTTGGTCGTGTAACGGAAAGAAGAAGAAAGAAGAGAGTGGCTAGAGAGAGTGGAAGAGAGTGGGAGTGGCTAGTTTTTGTCTCTCTTCTCCTGTTGTAGGTGCGTGGGGGGTGGGGTTCGGGGGGTATATTTTTGCCCGGTATCAATGCAGTGTTTCACAGGATTCATCCCTCTCTGTTGCCCCCCCCCCTCTCTCTCTCTCTCTGTCTGTCTCTCTCTCTCGCTGTCTCTCTCTCTAAACAGTCATCCACTTCCAAAACACAGTACTTAACATAGAAGAGTAAAGAACTCTACTTGGGGAAGGGAAATGGGGAGGCATCAGACATCGAAAGGCTTCACCTGAGAGGTGGTAGGTATCTGCGTCGCTTGGAGTCCCATCCCCGTTTTCTTTTTGAGATGGCACGACTGTGCGAAAGATAATGATTTTTAAACGCTGCAGTTTGTTTTGTTTTGTTTTGTTTTTTGCTTGTTTGTTGTTGTGTGTCCGTTTTGTGTGTGTGTGTGTCTGTGTGTGTGTTCGGTTTCACAACTACACGTTTTAAGCGCCTCCAGAATGTGCCGCCGGGGTTGCCGATTATTCTATTACTTTGTGTGTGTGTGTGTGTGTGTGGGTGTTTGTTTTTGTGTGTGTGTGGGGGGGGGGGTTCTTTTTTTAAATTTTTAGTACACACCTAGCTAGTTTGGAGTATACCTTGCCCCTCGTGTAAAAGCTTCTGAGTATTTATTTTATTTATTTATCTATCTATCTATCTGTTTGAAATGCAGATCTCCTTTGTAGTCCGAATCTACTTTGCCCTTCCTCTCTTTTCTGACTTTTTAAAAATTTATTTATTTTTTAACCTTTCTCCCCCCCCCCCCCACCCCCACCCCGCCTTTTTTTCATGTCTCCCCTACTTTCCTGTCTTCCTTTCTCTCCCCCCTTTTGTCATGTCTCCCCTACTTTCCTGTCTTCCTTTCTTTCCCCCTCCCCCCTCCCCTTTTTTCATGTCTCCCCTACTTTCCTGTCTTCCTTTCTTTTCTTCCTCACCCCTCCCCCTTTTGTCATGTCTCCCCTACTTTCCTGTCTTCCTTTCTCTCTCCCCTTTTGTCATGTCTCCCCTACTTTCCTGTCTTCCTTTCTCTCCCCCTTTTGTCATGTCTCCCCTACTTTCCTGTCTTCCTTTCTTTTCTTCCTCACCCCTCCCCCTTTTTTCATGTCTCCCCTACTTTCCTGTCTTCCTTTCTTTCCTTTCTCCCCCCTCCCCCTTTTTTCATGTCTCCCCTACTTTCCTGTCTTCCTTTCTTTCCTTTCTCCCCCCTCCCCCTTTTTTCATGTCTCCCCTACTTTCCTGTCTTCCTTTCTTTCCCCCACCCCCTCCCTCTTTTTTCATGTCTCCCCTACTTTCCTGTCTTCCTTTCTTTCCCCCACCCCCTCCCTCTTTTTTCATGTCTCCCCTACTTTCCTGTCTTCCTTTCTTTTCTCCTCACCCCTCCCCCTTTTTTCATGTCTCCCCAACTTTCCTGTCTTCCTTTCTTTCCTTTCTCACCCCTCCCCCTTTTTTCGTGTCTCCCCTACTTTCCTGTCTTCCTTTCTTTCCCCCCCCCCCTCCCCCTTTTTTCATGTCTCCCCTACTTTCCTGTCTTCCTTTCTTTTCTTTCTCCCCTTTGTCTTTCTTTTCGTCTTTGTTTCTGTTTTGTTCTCTGCTTTTTCCTTCCTTTCTCCCTTCCTTCCTTTCTGCCATGCTTCTACTAACTTCAAGGAGCTGTTAGATCCCGTATGGAGGCGCCGTGGCAGAGTGGGTTAGGCGTTGGTCTTCTGCTGATCCAGTGTTCGCCAGTGGTCAGGGTTCGATGCCCCGTTTCGCCGTGATGCTGTGTCCTTGAGCAAGGCACTTTTCTCTGGTTTTCCTCACTTCAGCCAGGTGTGAATGGGGTACCCGACATGGGGAAGGTTAATACGGCGGAAGGAGAGGACTGGGCCCCGCCTTCCTACGCCGAGCCCTAGACACAGTGGTGATGATTTCATGCGGCCGTAGAAGGCTATGGGACCTTTGACTTTTCTGAGGGACAATGAAAGCGGCCAAAGAAACTGGGTTAAGATTTCAGTTTAAAAGAGAGAGAGAGAGAGAGAGAAAGTGTATTTCAAGTAAACAGATGAAAGAAGGTGGACGTTCATTCAGCAACTGAGACATGATTGGCCTTGTTGTGTCCAAGATAAAGCAGCATTGGAGCTGCTATGGTTTGACGTAAGCTGGCGGAAAAAAAAGAAGACATCATGACCGCCGCCACCACCACCATCGTCGTCACCATCATCATTATATTCGTCCTGTCGACGTCATCACCATCGAAATGATGACGGTGGAACTTTTCAAAGTGACGATACTCTTTCGTGACTGCATACAGACGGCTAACCAAGCAAGAGGACAAGAGAAGCTGCAGCATGGCCCTCTGTAACCTGATGTGTCGGGGGCCGCGCCAGATCAGCCAGGCACCACCACCATGGCTCCTCTGCCACGCCGCGCCACCTGGATCCTTGACGACGATGATGATGATGACGAGGAGGAGAGTGGTGGTGATAGCGGTGGTGGTGACCTGTATCCTTCCTGGCAGAACGAGAGCGCCTTTTCACACAGATCGTAGGAACTGCTTGCCGTGTGCGTTGCCAGCTGAAGGAAACCCGAGACAGATTGGCGGATCGATCGTGTGTGCTCCTGAGGACTGAATATAGGGAGACAGAGACACAAGACTTCACACACACACACACACACACACACACAGAGAGAGAGAGACGGCGCGTGCGAAAGCATGCGTCTTTCACTGTGTGTGTGTCGTTCATCTGTTAGTCTGATTACTACAAACTAACGAAGGCGTCAGAATGAAAAGAAAGGGGAGGAAATTCAGAGCCGAAAAGGGAATGAAGTACGAGGCGTGGTGAACGTGAACTGGAGGTGAAGGATGGCTGTGAAAGGGAAAAAAGGTCGAAAGGGGGAGAACAGTTACAGGGGGCAAGAGAGTCAGGTGTAGGGTGGGTGGGGCTGGAGGGGAGCGGGGTGGTGGTGTTTGCTCGCTGTTGAAATTTAAGACAATAACACATTCTCTCTCTCTCTCTCTCTCTCTCTCTCTCTCTCTCTCTCTCTCAAAGAGCCTGAATTTTTTTTTTTTTAAAGCCCAGTCTCTTTGCCCCTAGATTTATTTGTGTTAATACACATCTCCATCCAAACACACCTACACCCATACCTACGGCTTAGCTTTTGGTTAATTCGCTGAAAGAACCGGGCTGTGAGTGTGATGAAATAAGAACAAAGCAGTCAGTATGACTCGTGCTGTTTCATGCATTTCGTTCGAAAGGTGTGTGTGGGTGAACGGTTACGTATGTTCGTGTGTGTGTTTGTGTGTGCAAGAAAGGGGTGGGGGGTGGGGGGCGTGTCTATCTTCTATCTTCTCAAAGCATTTGGTTGTCTGAAAACACATATAAAGACATGATTATTATCAAATTGACAGCATAATTTTAAATCACAACTGAAGACGCAAAAAATTATTCGCGTTCTTTTTGTGGATTGGTATGTGATTTATATAGATTTCTTTTTACAAAATATCCGCTCAGATCCTTTTTTGGTCTCTCCGTCTCTCTTTGTATCTGTCCGTCTATCTCTCTCTCTCTCTCTCTCTCTCTCTCACACACACACACACACACACACACACACACACACACACACACACACAAGTCTCTCAGACAGCAGTCACGAAGAAGTAAAAACCAGAGAAATGTAACGTTTCACTGACTTTGATGTTCTGGATTGTAACCAGGCACTTCTTGTGCTGACGTGGTTTTCGGGGCTCTCCAGTCTTCTATCATGAGGCACAGTACGCCTGATATTTGAACTGTAACGAGAGAAACAGAATGGCAGTTTAAAAGTGTTCCATGTAAGAACGAGAATTCTGCGGAGGAGTCTGGTAAGTCGGAGTTCCTTCCTTTCGTGATGCTGGTATTCCAGCCACAAAAAATGTCTTCTCAGCACTTAGAGAGCGTGGGAAGAAGGACTGGAGGTGGCAGGTTAAAAAGGAATAGTACTGAAGAGGTCTGACATTTGACTGGATGAACAGTGAAGAGACTTATTGAAGTGGGTTGAAGTTGTACACCGCTTCCAGGCGTCTTCGATTGGTAGTGGCGTGGCATCGGGACAGTGGCTCGAGGCCTCACACCTTCTGACATTTTGCTGCCACCTCCATCATCAATGTGCTCGACAATGACGACGGCATAAACTACATTGTGGTGTCTGTGTGTGTGTGTGTGTGTGTTTGTGTGTGAAGTCAGAGTAAGCTTTCATACAGTTTTAAGGACGCCCCCTCCTACCCCCAGAGAATGCGAAGAAAGGACAGTAAAATGGCGTGAAGGCATATCACTATGTAAGTCAGTGAATGAACTGGTTACTGAAAAGGTCCTGGAATGCTGTTCCAGTTCAGTATTTTACTGGCTGTCGGCGGGTGGGTGGATCCTGGCTGGTGGACCGAGGGGTGTCCACGTTGTGTCCTGGCTGTGGGGGGTCGGGGGGGGGGGGGGGGTAAAGTCCTGGCTCCTCAGTGAAGCTGTGTGGGCTCTGTAGGCTGGACACGCCCCAGTTGATGTGACGGACCATGTGGCGATTAAAGGCAGAACAGTTCTAGGGCCAGCTGGAAGATGCCAGGCACTTCACTCGGCTGGCTGTGATGTAGTCAGAGAATGCGGTGTTGCTGTTCGCAACGCAGCATGTGTCATCATCTCAGACATATTACCCAGTCGATATTACAGCAGAGTAGTAATATAATTATTACGGCTTCTGCGTCTGTTGTTTCAACGGCAATTACTACGAGTACCGCTGTTCCTGCCTCTGCTATCATAATATTGTTCCTATGGCAGCGAATGCTTTATGTGAATGAAATGTTGAAGTGAAATAATGCAAGCACGAAAGAGAGAGAAAGAAAGGGAAAAAAATGATTTGACAAGTCTGTTCCGTTATTGCTTTTTGCTGTTGACGACATTTCTGTGCTTTTTGTTTTCTTTTTTGACAGAAATCATTTCAATGCTTGTTTGAAAAAAAAGAAAGAAAAAACGTTTGCAACTCACTCCAGTTTATAAAACAAAGTTTGTACCGATTCGGCATGTTCTTCCCAAAGTGAGGACATATTGGCGTTTTGCATCCACCCAGACACATTTTCTTTTATAACACTATATTGACCAAACGTCGATGCAGACTACGAAAAGAATGTGGAAGGCTTTTTTTCAACGACACAATTAAGAAAAGAAACGAAGAAAGAATTCAACGGAGTATCATTTTGGGAATCTGACACTAACAGCGAGAAGTGGAGTGCTGGGAGTCCACGTCTCGTGCATAGCATTTCTTGGCCACGAGATCATCATTAGCAAGATACGTCTTCCCCTGACCTTACCTGTTGCTACATCTTTGAATGTCTGGCACAGGTCTCTCACATTCCCTGATCCAGTCATGTGTTTCGATCATATTCTAGATGGTCGTGTTTTCTGCCTGGTGTGTGTGCAGTGTGGATGGGCCACGTCTGGTTGGCACAGTGTCAGCAGCCGCTTGCTTTATTAGCAGCCAGAGCTTCTTCCTGCTCATAACAGGCGCCTTCAGTTTCTGCCTTTGCTTGGCCCTAGTTATTGTGAGCGCACAGAAGTCAGCGTCGAGTGGATAGTGTTGTTGACTCGTGCCGCCAGATAGGAGAGAGGGTGAGCTGTTAGTTTGTTGGTTGATGTGTCAGCTGGGAATCAAAAGCATCTGTTCCTCACTTTCGGCGTGGTGAAGTGTCCGGCCTGTTCCTCATTTTCCGCGTGCTGTTCAAAGTGTCCACTGCGGCTCTGTAGTGAGTGGCTGTACTGTAGTCGTCAAGAGGTGTTTTTTTGTTTTTGTTTAGTTTTTCTTTTCTTTTTTATCCCTCAATGAGGACCAGGTCCGCTGGGATGTTGGGCGGATTGTGTTGTTGGGAAGTGGGGGTAACTTGAACCAGGTGTTAGACTAAACAACGTTGTTGTTGTTGTTGTTATGTGTGCGTGTGTGTGTGCGTGTGTGTGTGTGTGCGCGCGCGCGCGTGCATTGAGAGAGGAGCTGTCAAGTTGCTTGTATAGAATACAAGTTATAGACCTGTGTGTATATCGCAGCGGATTTCAAAACTAGAACTGATTTAATCGAAATTGTAGTTTCCATGGAAGTAAGCAATGGTGAGCTAGGTAAACTGGATCGAGGTTATCGCGACGTGTTGCTAAGAGAGGCAGCGGAAAGGGAACCCTCCACAGGCGACATCCGATAGGCCGCCACATAGACTTTGACATAGTTTTATTATCGCGCATTACGAAATGTGGCACCAATCGATCATATATTACCCTACATGTAACATTCAGTTTTGCCTGTATGTGAAGAGAACTTCCCGTGGACTCTGGAATAATATGGGCGCTATCAATCATATGTAGACCTATAACATTGAATTTTGTTCGTATGTGAAAAGAACGTACTGCGGTCTGTGGTATATATATATATATATATATGTGCTGTCAATCATAATAAATGTAGGTCTATAACATAAAGTTTTGTCAGCATATGAAGAGAACGCTCTGAGGTCTGGAACACAATTACGAGGGCGAATCTGGGAATCAGCTGGCAAAGCAGCGGTCTCGGTTAGTGATGTGTTCAGTGTAGGTGCTCTCAGTTCTGTTGTCCAGAAGGCGTCCTTCTGCTTTCGCCAAGTGAGGTGACCAATGTTTGGACTTGATATAATTTTTGTTGCGTGCGTGTGCAAAAACTGCACATAGTACCCAGTGCATGTGGCAAGTGTGCGCTCGTTGCAACTGTTTGTTTCTTCGTCATAGTTTCTGGTTTGAAACGAAGTGAAAGGAACGAACAAGAGTTTTTTTGTTTCATTTCGGGTATTGCTGCGTCCACGGCCAGCTTTGTGACACCCGCGGTTGCCATTTTCATTTTGGGAAACAGCGCGCGCGCGCACACACACACGCACGCACACACACACACACACACACACACACACACACACACGCACGCACGCACGCACGCACGCACACACACACACACACACACACACACGCACGCACGCACGCACACACACACACACGCACGCACGCGCGCGCGCGCGCGCGCACTTTTTTTTCAGTTCATGCAATTTTACGTCTGTGCGTGCACTCAAATAATTGTTTTCCTCATCTGTATATTTCGGTAACGACATGTTGGTTTTTTCCTCAGCGAAGCTGAATTAAACTTAAGACTAAAAATGGAACTATCTGTTAAGATAATAGGCCAGAATTAAACCACGGTTGCGTGATTACGAGAGAAAAAGAAACCATATCTTAGTCACATCCTTTGTCAATTCTGCTTGAGTCAGTCGTCGCAAAAAGCGTGGTGATATCGATTTCAAGGCACTCGCAACCCTTTCCCCAGTCAACTTTGTATGATGTTTCATATGAAGTTAGTATTGTTGTTACAGTATTTGTACTGTAACAAAGTTACCACTGCTTTCTTTGCGGGGGTGGTGGAGGTGATGGGTGGGAGGGTCGATCAGTAAGCTTTGTAAGCCAAGCACCGTGTGGCCTCCGAAAGTGAATGCTGCTTGACATATTTCAACCTTTTCTTTTCTGTTCTGTTCTTTTTGCTGGTTTACTGCCACGTCGTCGGGCCTGGCGCTTGGCGAAAATTACCACGCAGCCCCTCACATGAAGCAAAATGCCAATGGTTCAGTTGAGTGTGCCATTACATCGTCGTAGACAGCAAATTTCCTCCCTTTACTTCAGCACATCTCTTGTTCTCTCCGTTGCTGTTTCCTCTCGCCCCGACTCTTCTTCAGCCATCGGTGAAGAGGAAAGGGTTACAAACCCCGCGATCAGAATCTTTGAGATAGGTTTTACTTTGTTGGCGCTCGTTTTCTGCCCAGTGGTCCCTGAGCCCTAGAAAGGTAAATGTTATACTCTTACATTTAATCTGGTCCGTGGAGGTGAGGCAAAAAGATGAAGACCCCCAAAAAGGGGAGGGGGGGGGGGGTGGCGAATAGACTCTCGTCCATCTCTGCGGGGGACCGTGCGCCATGCAAATCGAGAAATTTTATCGCTTTGTTAGGAAAAGACATTATTAAAGCCGGTTTTTGTCTGTGTTTTTTTCCTGTGTCTGATTCGGACCCTTGACAGTATTACATGTAATTGTTCCGTGTGATAATGTTTTTTTCTCCAAAAGAACAAGATTTTCCAAAGAAAAAAAAGATGTGCTGGTATTCCTGTCACAATGCTAATAGCGATTGTGCATTGCAATGTGTCAGACTGTGACCTGGTTTATCTGGCCTGGCGCACTCGTTAGACTCTCTCAGGGTCACTGTATATGGCATTATGATATCATAAAGCCGTTAAAATAAAGATGTTTCACATTTCTGGGCCTTGGAGCGTTGGTTGAAATTTCAATATAGTCTGTGATATTGTGGATGGATGGATGTGGATGGAGTCTCCCGTCGGTCCGAAGGATGAGTAGGCAGGCAGGCTTA
The DNA here is from genome assembly GCF_041734735.1 of Babylonia areolata. Taxonomy (NCBI): domain Eukaryota; kingdom Metazoa; phylum Mollusca; class Gastropoda; order Neogastropoda; family Buccinidae; genus Babylonia; species Babylonia areolata. The sequence continues at coordinate 44,855,717 of NC_134879.1, read as the reverse complement.
TCTGTCGGTGTGTGTCTTCATATGGGAGAAGAGGCCGATTCTGGATGCGCAGCACTTCCCACAGGTGTTGCAAGGGAAAACGTCTCCAGAAGTTGAGCCCTGCTTCCTTCGCTCGCGCTTCTCCTTAATGGCCAGCGTTCTCTTGTTTTCAAACGTCTTTATGCCACTAGAGCACAGCATCCTCCAGCGAGAGCGGTCAAGGGCATCAGTTTCCCAGGAAGCGATGTCTATGTCACAGGCTTTGAGGTTTGTCTTCAAGGTGTCCTTGAAGCGCTTGCAGGGTCTTCCAAATTCACGGTGGCCTTCCTTCAGCTGGCCATACAAAAGCAACTTCGGGATCCAGCTGTCTGTCATGCGGACAACGTGTCCTGTCCAGCGTAGCTGGCACTGAATCAGCAGGCTTTCGATGCTGGGCAGGCCGCTCCTCTCTAGGACCTGGAGGTTGGAGACCCTGTCTTGCCACTTTATGCCGAGGATCTTTCTTAGGCATCTCTGAAACGGAACTTCAGACATGATCTGTTCCATTTCTTGCTATTTTTATTACCTGACCAAAGTATTTATGAAGTATTAGGGAATTGATGAAAGGAAATTGATTTGATATTTGACGGGATGTTGAATTATAACTATTTGAGACATGTTGGCCTTGAGTCAGACCGTTGAGCTGACTCGATGAAGGTGAATTTAAAATATTAAAAAAGTTATCCCAGTAGTTCATGTCGGAAATGATCTTAGACTATACCTCTCTAAAGCAGTGCAAGAGTTTGGGGTGTTAAGTCTGGCTGGCAATAGGAACTTTACTTCGGTCAGTGCTGGGGCATTTCTTTGCTGACCTTAAAAGTGCTGTTGGTTTTGCAGATCCACTGGTTGTGCCTGGAATGTGATTGAAATGTGTGAAATGCTGGCGGCGGACCGATTTCCTGGCCAAGGAGAAGGCCTATCAGTATGTGTGAACACGTAGATGACATTACACAGCTGGTATCTCGGCACACGCGTGAAAAACTACCTTGACTTTACTAGCAAAAAAATGGAATATTTTGTCTCGCAGAATGCCACTTACCCCACATTTAGACAGAGGAATATAAAAGAAACTTCTCTTGGCTGAACGGTTTGTTTATAAGCAACGGTCCAGATTTACAGCAAAGTCATCAACTGGTATCAGGAAGTCCAGACTGCGCACTGGATAGAAAATCTTTCTGGCGTTGAACTTGCGCACGGCAGACAAAAGAGGAGACAGAGAAGAAGAAAAAAACTACAATACACTATCATATGCCAGGCTGCCTGTTGTCAAGCCTTCGTTGATGCAAGGGGCGCCAACGTCGTCATTTTTCTCCGTTGTCTCTCAACCTCACAGACTGTCCTGTTTCCAACGGTGAAAACGGGATGTGGAGATAATGTTGCTGATCTTTTAATCTGATGGATGAAATTACTGGAGTAAGAATACAGGCAGCTGCCAGCGGGGGGAAAAAAAAGAAGAATTGCATGGACAGAGACCCTTCCGTTTTGAAGACCATGGTCACCAAGAGAGAAATAGTTCTTGGATGACAGTTACCGAAAAAAAAGGCGTTAGGTGAAAATATTGTTATATAAAGGAGGAAATTAGAGGCGCGTGAAGGATCAAAACAGGAAAACGAACTTTCCTTTCCCTTTTTGTTTTTAGAGAGAGAGAGAGGGAGCACTGAACGACTCGTGAACTCTTTTAAGGAAGACTTCAACAAGGAATTAAAACACGTTTAAAAAGAGAAGGTCGGAAAAATCAAGCGCTTTCAGTCTTGTTTGTCGACTAGCCAGAGACAGTGGTGTGAACTCTTTATTGCGGGGAAGCAAGACCAAAACAAAACAAACAAAAAAGTGTGGAAGAACTTCACTGGATCTTCATTTCTGTCCCTCAGAAGAATGGTGATGTGAACCGTGAACCATTAGAGGAGTGATCAGGAAGCGAAGAAAAAAAAACAGAACCCCAAAGCGTTCCGTTTGTGTGAAGAGACCTGCGTGCTTTGTGGGAAAGAAAAACAAAACATCCGTTCGAAACTTCAGTTTGTGGAGCCGCAGAAAGAAGGAAAACAGTGAATCATAGTGTGAAAGAAGAAGAAGGAATACGTGTGTTGTTTGTCCGATTTTGAAACTAACAACAATAACAAACGAAACCCACGGTGTGAAACGGCGAAAAACAAATCATTTTGAAGCGGTGCGCAGGTCTACACAAAGAAAGACAAATTGTTAACTTTTTTTGGTGGATGAAAGATCAACATATTGTTTTGATTCCTCCTGCTGCTGCGACGGACGAGGGACAAAAATGTTTTGATTCCTCCTGCTGCTGCGACGGACGAGGGACAACAACAGCAACAACAACCACCAGACGAAACCACCACTGTCAAACAACCCACAAGTCAAGGCCCAAGAAGGGAGGCAACAGCATGACGTCTCCCGTGGTGGATGGGGGACCTGCCCCGGGTCGCTCCCCGCCGGGCCCCATGCAGTACCTGGTGGTGGAGCGGGCCATGGACACGGACGACGACCTCAGCGACTGGGAGGCCCCTGTGGACATTGACCTGCTCAACCCGCCCCCGCCCAAGAACAGAGTAGGTTTTTCTTGTCTGTCCTCACGTGCTGGTACGGTTAGTTCTTTTGTGTGTGTGTGCAACGTCCATCCACAATATTGTGATTTCAGGCATACTGATATGTACTCATGTGTATATGTGCTGTAGATATCATAATGATAATAATAATGATAATAGTAACAGCAACAATAATTTATAAATTGCCTTTGCATGTTAAACATGCTCATTTGCGCTACACAGTGTAAAAACCGACGTTTAAAACGTGCGTGTAAACACAAAAGCGAAACACTTACAGGTTTAACTGTGCACAGACATTCAACCAAACACTCAAACGCAAATTCATGTTTACACACACACACACACACACACACACACACACACACACACACACACACACACACACACAACATCATCATCATCATCATCATCATCATCATCATCATCATCATCATCACCCAACACAACGCTCATCCACGTCATACATCACAGTAGGCTACTTAGATAATGCACATATCACAATACTCAAATACACTTTCACGTATTGTATTTGTGTTGAGCAGTTTGGCTTGGTCAGTGTAGTCATTTTCTGTAGATCTTGTAAGTTCGTCGACATCGTCTTGCTTAACCAGAAGTTGAGGACAGGTCCTTGTTTTGGGGTTGTTTTTTTCTTCATCTTTTTTTTAAGTATGCGCAGATTTTACATATTTATGCGTATTTTGTATTCTGATTGCTTTTTGTAGTTGAAATACATGTAAATCCATGTCATTTCGTTGACATCGATATGTTCGTCCCTTCTTTGTCCAGCAACACAGTGTAGGTCTTGTCTGCTTTTGTTCAGACCTTACCTTGTGAATTCATTTGCGGCTTTCAGTTGCGTTTGTATTGTCATTTGAATGCATAGAAGCCCATGAGCATAGAACCTTACGTACTGTGCGTATCCATGTGTGTGTGTGTGTGTCTGTCTGTCTGTCTGTGCTGGGTTTGGTTTGAGAAGTTTATATATATGGAAGTCCAAGAACAAGAGTGCGTATTCCATTCCCCTTTTTTTTTTTTTTTTTTTTTTATTTTTTATGTACAGTATATTTCAGCGCCACCACAGCCACCGCCTTACCACCCCAACACACCCTACCCTACATGTACAGACATGATGTGTTCGTCGTTTCTCTCTCTCTCTCTCTCTCTCTCTCTCTCTCTTAAATAAATATAACCTTTAACATATAACTTTGTGGACTCCTTCCTCCTCTTGTTTCAAAAACAGTTAAGATCTGTTTGTCTGATTTTTCTCTTTTTTTCTGTGCAGGCCTTTTTTATTCATGTGCCATGTTTGTGTTGGGCACCCGTTACTGTGTACAGGTCTTCACAAGTCTGTACGTCCGTGTGTGTGTGTGTGGGGGGGGGGGGCTTGTGGAGTTGAGTTTAACGACCAGTCAGCTTTCCAACTTGTCTGATGCTGGAGTGGGGGGGGGGGGGGGGGAAGCGTGTTTCACTTTATTGCTTTGGTCCATCTTGAGGGGGTGGGGTGAGTGGATGTGTCCAGATTGGAGGGGTTGGAAGTGGGGGTGTTCTGGGAGTATTCAGAGGTCTGAGAGGTCTGAGGTGAAACTGTGTGTGTGTGGTGTGTTTGTGTGTGTGTGTGTGTTTGTGTGTGTGTGCCAGTGAGGGAGGTAGATGTGGTTTAATTGTCAGAAGACACCATTCAAGGATATGGGTACAAGGAGATGATGGTGGTGGCAGAGAGAGAGAGAGAGCTTTCAGACTTCTTTATAATTGACATCTAACACCAGACCAGAATCTATAGAAGAGAAGGTTGTGTGTGTGTGTGTGTGTTTGCAAACTGATGGCACTTGGTGTGTAGGCCCAGGGTTTATACATGAACCAGTGGTCAGTAATGAATCACTTGTTTTCCATCCATCTCTTACTGTCCCCCCCCCCTCCTTTGGGTGTGTGTGTGTGTGTGCGCGCGCGTGTGTGTGTGTGTGTGTGTGTGTGTGGTGATTATCATGTTTTTGGTAAACAGCCAGGGTCTCTCTCCCTTCTTGCCCCCCCTCCCCCTTTCTGTCTCCTCCCTTTCCTTCCCATCCACCCTCTCTTTATCCCTCCTTCCCTCTCTGCCGTCTCTCTCTCTCTCTCGCCCCCTCTCTCCCCCCCCCCCCCCCTCTCTTTCCTCTCCTTCTATTCTCTCTGTCCATCCTTCCCTCTCTGCCCTCTCTCTCCCCCTTCCCTTTCCTCTCCACCCAACTGTCTTTATACCTCCTTCCCTCTGCCCCCCCCCCTCTCTCTCTCCCCTCCCTTTCCTCTCCATCCACCCTGTGGATCCACACGGTGGATGGGGGGTATTGTTGAGAAAGGATGGTAGGTGTGGTGGGGTTTCGGTGGAGCCGATATTCCCTCCTTCGAAAGTCGGGCAGGTAACGCTAATGAGCAGAGACGACCTTACCGTCATTTTCACCTTTCGTTTCTCTCCGGGTCTGTCACGCACGGGGTCATGACTGGGTACTTCGGTATTGACCACATCCAAGGACAGTGACTGAACACTTCACACAGCCCACCCCCTTCCCCTTTCCCTTCCAATCCTCCAGCCACACACACACACACACACACACACACAGAGTTTACATGAGGAATTGAGTGCGTGCGCAGCACTGCGGTTTCGTCACCACTAAATGTTTACCTTGACTTCTGTATACTTAGCTTTTATATGAAGTGGTGTTTTGCTTGGGTTGGGTACTTGTCCCTGTGTATGTATGTGAAACTCCAACCTCTCTCTCTCTCTCTGTGTGTGTGTGTGTGTGTGTGTGTGTGTGTGTGATGAATGAAAGGATGTGCACTAGATATGTGGACAAGCACCAGAGACAGAGGAAGAAGTTTGTGCGAGTAGCACGCAGTATAACATTACACCCCTAAATTCTGCAGCTATGTTTCAACCCTCCGGAAATTTTCAACGTGACGTCAGAGCGTGCAAGCTATGCATGACATTGTCATCTATGTTGGTACATGAGCAGTCAAGCCACGAAAACGATGTACATTTCTGGCGTTGTGAGACGTTAATGTTTACTCATTAAAACTCACCATTGATCTGATTCTTGCTGACAAGGAAGAGCGTGTTGTCGTCATTAGATAGTGTCACTGGATATTATAACGCAGAATCGCAGTTAAAACAATGTGAGGTTGGGTAATGGGAGGGGGGGGGGGTGGAAACGACAGAAACGGTGTAAGAGTGGCAGACATTCGCGCTCGCGTATCCGGATTATTAGCCAATTTTCGCAATTTTCCGAAGTATTTGAATTCGATACCTGATGACAAATTTAACAATGAAACAAATCAAAACACCTGATGACAAATTTAACAAACAAATCAAAAACTATTCATAAGCCGCCTTCTTCTTCTTCTTTTAAAGGTTTTTCTTTCTTTTTTTGAATTAATCCCATTTATTTCTTGTAACTGTAACTGAAACAGCCCAAACAACTCTTGGAAAACAACGCATCAAAAAGAAGCCCTGGGTCACGGACGACATCCTACAGCTGTGTGACAAACGTAGAGACCTGAAAAAGAAAAAGAATGAAGAAGAAGGGGCAAAACAGTACAAAGCAGTTAACACCGAAATCAAGAGAAGCATGAAGAAGGCAAGGGAGAATTGGATTGAAGGAAAATGCCAGGACATAGAGGAAAACCTGACAAGAAACAACAGCAAGAAAGCCTACCAAGTTGTGAAAGAACTTACCAACACAAGGCAAGGTAGAACTATGTCCAACATCCAGACCAAGGATGGAAAATGTCTAACAGAAGAACAAGACATCCTAAAGCGATGGACAGAATACTGCTCAGAGCTATACAACATACAGACCACAGGTGATCCAGCAATACTGAATGTTCCACCAGCCACTGATAACAGTAATCACCCCATACTCCGTGAAGAAATAGAGGCAGCAATAGCATCGCTGAAAAAAGGGAAATCGGCAGGAGTGGACAACATCCCATCAGAACTGGTCCAAGCAGGGGGTGAAGTTATGATAGATGTGCTACTGAAAATCTGCAACAAGATCTGGCAAACAGGGGAATGGCCCACACCGTGGACACAATCACTGATCATCACCCTCCCCAAAAAGGGCAATCTCCAGGAGTGTCAAAACTACCGCACCATCAGCCTGATTAGTCATCCCAGCAAAGTCATGTTGAAGATCCTGCTTAACAGACTGAAACCACAAGCAGAAAACATCATTGCTGAAGAACAGGCAGGTTTCAGACCAGGAAGGAGCACAACTGAACAAATCTTCAACTTGAGGTTGCTATGTGAGAGGTACCATCAACACCAACAAGACCTCTACCACGTCTTCATTGATTTTAAGAAGGCATTTGACAGGGTCTGGCATGCAGCTTTGTGGGCTACCATGAATCTGTACAACATCAACGCCAACCTGATCAGACTGATACAGCACCTCTATGACAAAGCCACCAGCGCCGTCTACCTCAACAATAGCATCGGGGACTGGTTCAGAACCACAGTCGGAGTGAGACAAGGCTGTCTACTCTCCCCAACACTCTTCAACATCTTCTTAGAAAGAATAATGACTGACGCACTGGAAGAGCATGTAGGAACAGTCAGCATAGGCGGCAGAACAATCACAAACCTACGTTTTGCCGACGACATTGATGGACTGGCTGGAAAAGAAGAAGAACTGGCAAGCCTGGTCAAACATCTAGACAAAGCCTCCACATCGTATGGAATGCAAATCAGTGCGGAGAAAACCAAACTGATGACTAACAACACCAACGGCATAACCATTGACATCAAAGTCAACGACGAAAAGCTTAAAACAGTCCACAGCTTCAAATATCTGGGAGCAATCGTGTCAGATGAAGGATCTAAACCAGAAGTACTCTCGAGAATTGCCCAAACAACAATGGCACTCAACAAGCTGAACACCATCTGGAACAACAAAAACATCGCTCTCAGCTCAAAAATCAGACTGATGCGTTCCCTGGTTATATCAATATTGCTCTACGCCTGCGAGACTTGGACCCTGACTGCGGACATCGAGAGAAGAATCCAAGCTGTCGAGATGAGATGCTTTCGTAGACTACTTGGCATCTCCTACAGAGACCACATCACTAACACGGAAGTGAAGAACAGAATCAAGCAAAGTATTGGACCTTACGAAGACCTTCTGTCCATAGTGAAAAAACGCAAACTTAGGTGGTATGGACACATCTCCCGATCATCTGGTCTTGCCAAAACGTTCCTGCAAGGCACCGTACAAGGAGGCAGAAGGAGAGGACGGCAGAAGAAGAGATGGGAAGACAACATCCGGGGGTGGACAGGCTTGACGCTCGGTGACGCCCTGAGGAAATCAGAAAACCGAGTGGAGAGGGGTGGTGGCCAGGTCAGCAGCGGTGGCCCAACGGTCTGAACCCAGACTACGGGAGAGGTGAAGGTGAGGTGAAGGTGATTTCTTGGACTGTGAGACGAAACAAATCATTACAGTTTCAGTAATCTGTGTGAACAGCAAATGGGATGTGAAACAGATCAGTGTCACAATCTAAGGATCCAAGTGATCACCAAAGCTTCACGTTTTCCGTGTGTTTCCAGTTTTCTTCCTTGGCCTGTTTAAGATCCTTGCTTGGAAGTGTCGCTATGTCGTCATCTTTTTTAATGTGGTCGTGCCTTCACTACTGGTGTATCCTTTCTTCTTCTCCCTCTTCTTCTTCGTCTACTACTACTACAACTACGCCTTCTTCTTTTTCTTCTTCTTGTCCTCTTCCTCTTCTTCTTCTTAGATGTTGTGTTCCGCTTCAAATCCAAAACGTTGGCACAGTTAGATTGAGCTCGTCATTCAGAACTCATTCTGCTGGGTTTACACCATCAGGCCATTGCACGCCACAAGTTGAGTAAAGTGGTCAGGGCGTGTGTATGTGTGTGTGGCAGCCAGGCTGGTCAGTTCTGTTTGGTGGGGACGAGTCTCAAAGGTTTCGCACAGACCAGAACCGATGTGGAAGCCTGACTGATAAATAATTCATTGTGAATGCTGGCTTCGCGAACAACACTAACGCCCGAGAACAACACCAGCTGACCACAAAGCCAGGGAATGATTTGACCTCAGGGACAGATTTGCCAACGGGTCGTTAACCCTTTTCTTTCTGGCTGTGGTTACCTTTGTGATCTTGTTGCCCGAGATCAGGAGAAAAGTCTGGGCAGTGTTGTTGTCCTTGGGTTTCTGAGCCCTTGACGTTTGGCACGAGTGCCAGACAAGCTGTTGTCCAGATTGCATAAGGCAGTCCACTTGTCCCGAAAGCGGTTGTTTGAGAAGTCGGGTATTCGACAGGTAGTAAATGCTTTCTGACCCAGCCTGTGCGCATTTTCTTTTGTCTATCTGTCTCTCTTTATGTCGATCTCTGTCTCTTTCTCTGTGTCTCTCTCATAGCCACAGAGAGAGAGAGAGACGCGCATATTCTATCACCACCAGCGCAACCACCTCCAGTTCATCTCCATTAGGGTGGAAATATTGTTCTTATCTGTGTGTGTGTGTGTGTGCAATGTTGCCAGAGGGTGTGGAACCATATCGTCTCCAGTTTGCTTTCTTCCTCCTTTCCGTGTCCTTGCGGCTGTTTAAGGAGACAGATACAGGCTGTAACTGTGTCATAGAACCAGGTCATCACTTCATCATCTTTGACAGCTTCCTTTGCCAGGCGAAGAAAAAATTCAGTCTGAGGATTGCTGCATCTGTTGTCTTTCTTTTGTTTGTTTGTTGCTAAATGTCACCTGGTCCTTCTGCGGTCGAGGAAAATGGGTGAATGGATGGTGGTGTCTGATAATATTCAGTCTGTTGAGCAGAGCTCCACATTGATTGGAGCTGAAAATCGAGAACCGTTTTGTATTTTAAACAATCGAGCATATGAGATTTGTATTGGTATTTTTGTACCATTAAGTAACTTGCTCTTTTATGTGTGATCGTGTCGGCCATTGTTGTTGTGAAAATAAATCGTCCATTCGTTATACTTATATATATATATATATATATATATATATATATATATTCAGGACGTACGTATTTTCCAGTGCCAGTTATGTATTATGTAATGTCATACACGTTTACTGCAAATGAGAATGCGAACAAAAATTAATAGTTAACTTTATTTGCATTTCAACAACAGTCGCATCGACATGGAGTGTAAGATTTGTATTTGAAAATGGTTTACGTTTACTTTCGAGGTAAGTATGGAACAACGAGGGGGGGGGGGGGGAACAAAAAAAAAAACAACTGTTGGCTGCTAGATCAAGGGCACGCGACCTCGAGCCACGGGGCATTGGGTCCCACCGTCCTGTTGTAAGCCGTAGACACTGGATATGAACTTTACTGCCCCGATGGCCGTGAAAGGCTGTGAGACATTTAACCTTCTTTTATTCTTAAGGTACAACAGGTAAGCAAAACTAAACAAAGTGCGCAGAAGCCAGGGTGTCAAACAGAGCGGGTGACGTGCAAGGCACGCCATACTGCTGACGCCCCAGCCACTCCTTACCACTCCCCCGGAGCCGTATCATGTGCTTCTGTCGAACGTGATGCTTATTTCTTGCACACCCGAGTCACGGCACGAAATGCAACGCCACTGAATTGCCTGCTGTTGTTGACATTCATCGGCTACAAGGCTTTATAAGGAAAGGAAGGGGGGGGATTAGTCGAGGGAAGGAGGTGTGTGACGATACTGGTGACCGTTTTTGTTTGTTTGTTTTGTTGTTGTTGTTTTTTTCTCCCCAAGTTTCATTTCAGGTGTGAGGGCAGATTATTGATTTGAATTAACCCGATTGGGTAGGAAACAGAGAAAGTAGGCCAGGGTGGTATCGGGTGTACGCCGATTGGTGCTCGTGTCTTTTCACTGTCACTGCTTTGATGGGTGGAAGGAAGGAAGGAAGGTTCCAACTGTGCGACTTTTCTGACATTTTGTTCTCAACTGCCAGTGATCGCTGTCGGGTATGATCGATCTGGAGACACACACACACACACACACACACACATGCACGCACGCACGCACGCACGTACCGTCTGCTTCCTTCCATGACGTGTTGGTTTACGTACCTTTCTGGAAGCCCGCCGGACCGCTGCATTGGAGAGCGAGGCGGCTCTGAGTTGTTTTTGTTGTTAAAAATGCAATCAACATATACGTTTGTTGTTGTTTTTTTATACATAAAAGTATTTCACGTGTGTGCTTAAAAGATTGTTATCATCAATTATTTTTTAGTGATGATAAATGTAAATAGGTATTTGACAAACACACCTTCCCATCCATCTCCCTTGCTCCACTTCCACCCACTCCCCAGTTACTCAGTACTGGGGAATGGTTGCATCTTGTGTCCTTTTTCTGTGTTTTTGTCTTGAAGCCGTTCATGCCATCGAGTCTGTACTGTTCACGGCAAGAGCTAAATCTGTGAAGCTTGGCGTTAAAAATGAAAAGAAAAAAAAAGAATTTAATGAAATAAAAACTTGCCAATTAGAACCATCCAATCTACATTTCAGTTGCTCTGTGTGAGCAGTATTCCGTGCGTTTAGATTTCCACAGAAATAATGTGGAGCAGTATGAATGATTTAATTTAGTTTGATTGATGGTTTCACATGGCGACTTGCAGTTTTCAGTTTTCCGCTGCACTGAACAGAAGAGCGGATAAATGTGAGAGGGAATAGAGAGGGGGAGGGGGAGACGTGTGTGTGTGGGGGGTCTGAGTGTGTGTGCGTGTGTGTGCGTTTCTGTGCGTACGTGCAGTCATTACGCGCGTGCATTGTGTAAGTGTCCACGTTGTATAAAACACGAATTGTCATAGGGAATGGAAAAGAAAGAAACGGCGACGATAAAAAGCTGCCAGGCTGCTGTAACGACGGTGATCAAGGCTGGCCTGGAACTAGTGATAATGGCTTTCGTCCTCGTCGCCACCACCATCATTATCACCATCATCTCTCCATCCACCCCACCATCTTCCCCCCCCCCTCCACACACACACACACACACACACACACACACACACCCTCCCCATGGTGATTGCACTGTAACACTGAGAGGAAACGTTGATCTGGCTGCCATGGAGACCAACTCCCGTTCGTGCCAGTCACGTTATAACAAGCGGGGTATGGAGAAAATCTCGGGTAGACGATCGATTTGGTTGTTTTTTTTTTCTTTGTCGTGTGGTCCTGCTGGTGGTGGTGGTGGTGGTGGTGGCGAGAGATGGACAGTGAATAAGAAGGTGCCGGAGTGCTGGAGCGCCACTGTTGAGTTCCGCTTGGTCGTGAAGAGACCAGAGGTCTTAGTCCCTCTTGTTGTTTCTTTGTGTAGAAAGCAAACACTGTGCCCTTCTACAGGGGCTTGGTGGAATATTCTCACTCCGTAGTACGGAAAGATCTATCCTTGCTTGTATTGATTGATTTTCACCGTGGATGCGTGAACGTTTGCTCCGGTCAGGTTTCCTTGGACACCAACATTGTGGGTACAGAAACTGGGGGAAGAGTGCGCGTGACCATCTTGCTGGTGTTAGGTGTCCAGTCTTCACGTTCTTCCTTTCAGACGAAGCTTCGTGCCCAGCTGTCCCATTGTCTGGACTCAACATTGACGAGGTTTTTTTGGGTTTTTGTTTTGGCGTGCAGAGCCATCGTGCACTGTTTAACAAACCTTTCAGCGTCGTCTCGCACGTTGGTTTACTCTCAACTGTTCATCATCAACTGCACAAACACGTGCGCGCCTTTCTGTTGTGTATGCCTTTTCAGAAATCATCGCAGACACCAAACCTTGACAGTTTGTTGTGGGGATTTTTTTTTTTTTTTTTTTTTTTTTTTTTTTTAAGGGCGGGTTTGTGGGTTGAGGTTGACGGGTTTCAGTGTTCCCAGCGGGCACACGGTACAAACTTCTTGCCTTGCCGTGGTAGAAGATCTACATTGCTGTTGACAGGATTGTTAGTCGTCGTTGTTGTTGGTGGTGGTGGTGGTGTTTTCTGCCGGTGGTGGTGGTGTTGAGGTCAGAAGACGATGTCGAGCGTGCACAAGGCGGAGTTGAGGCGCGGGGTGGGGCCGGTGTCCTCCAGATCCCTTTCGGGCTGCGACCGTCTGGGAGACCTGTACCTGGCCGTCAGCCACTTTCAGCGGAGGAAGGAGGTCCGGACTGTGAGTGTGGGAGGCGGAGGGGTGAGGGGAGGAGGGGGGGGGGAAGTTGGAAGGGGGGGGGAGAGGAAGCGTCCTCAGAACTTCGGGCTGTCTGTGTCATGTCACGTTTGAAAGATTGTTGGAAGATGATGATTTCTTGTTATTGTTGAACAATGTATTACAATTTTGCTTCGGGGCCCCCGTTAGACATTTACTTTAATTTTCTTCATTTTTATTCTCTCCCCCCCCCCCCCCAAGTTTGCAGTTTCCATTCGAATGAGTTCTCGTTCCTTTCTGTTTTCGTCGAAAGTTACACAGTGTAAATAGACGTTAGATTGAAGAAACACACATCTGAGAATAATATGAATATTTATTTTCCATCGTTGGAAAGAGAAAGAGACCTCATTCCTCTCCCCACCCCTATCACTCTCTGCACTAAGTCCCCTTCACCCCACACCCTAACTCCCATCGAAAAGTGCATTGAAAATGACTGGTACATGGTTAGTATGCTACGTTTGAGCTGTTGAATTGCGAAGCAATAGGTAACTCTCACAAAAATCAAATCATATACCCGCTCTTTTATTTGGGTATGTAAAAGAAAGAGGCTGCTGTTTAAACAAAAGGTTTATAAGTCCTATGTACAGACTGCAGGTGAATGCGTACAATATCGTTCAGTATATCTGACCTGTACTGTGGGAAACGAAGTAACCTGGACGTTCATTTTACCGCTTTCAGATCCTACCCGCCCACGCGGCCCACTTGTGCCCCCAATTTAGTTGTTTTTCTCTTTTGGCACGAGTTATAAAATTGTGTTTATTTGGAGTCCCATTGCAACGTTCCTTTCATTTGCAACAGTCCAAATGATTTGCTCTTTCTTGTTTGGGATTTTTTTTTGGGGGGGGGGGGGGGGGGGGGGAAGGAGTGGGGCAATGAATGGGCGAGAAAGAGAAGACAATACCGTCTAAAATTACAATAATTGTGAGTGGACATTCATTAAAAGAGAGAACAGGCGGTAGGTACGCGTACTGATGATGGGTTACAGATACAGATATGGACTATATTATTTAACTGTAATAATCTCGAAATTATTCCATTATCGTAAAAGCGTGTATGTACGTATGTGTGCGTCTGTACGAGCAAGATGGCCGTGGTATGTGTGTCCACTGTGTGACTGACTCACACTCCACAGTAAGTCCGACGAACTGTTCACATAAAATGTCATCGTTGTCGCTGGACGGGAAATTGATGACAGCTTCCACTTGACATGTAGGTCATCTGACCAACTTACAGCAACACAAATGTGTGGTCAGACCAGGAAAGAGGCGTACCCTTGGCTTGACCGCACATGATTTATTAGGTCAGCACAAGAACAAAAAAATTGCTCTGCAGCCAGTGAGTTAATTACGCAACCCCAGTAAAGGAGCGAGAAAGGCTTTGTTTTGGTTGTGTCATTCCGTCATTTCTCTCTCTCTCCCTCTCTCTCTCTCTCACACACACACACACACTTTGTGAAGAATCTTTTGGGCCCCGCATAAAATGACTGCTCACCAGACTCCTCCAGGTCTGTCGGTTGTGTCAAACCACGGGTTTCTGCATTCTACTACTATGAAAATGGGAATCAGTTAACATGTCGAGCTCAGTATTGGTCCTCTGAGCAGTTCCAAAGTCTTCCTGGTTCAGGGTGAAATGATGCAGTCTCACCATAAGTAAGACACCCCACTCCATATCTGTATTCCATTGGTCCGCATCTTTTTCTTTTCCACGCGTGTTTATATGTGCGTGCGTGCGTGCGCGCGCACGTGTGTGTGTGTGTGTATTATTGTGTACTTTGCGTTACAGTAAAGCATTTTGAGAGGTTTGAAAGTTCTGTACAAATGGAGAAAGCGAGAGGTTGGTCATTATATTGAAACATTGTTATGATATGTGAAAAATAATTACGAGTTGTTGTACAAAAACTACCATCGGCTACAACCCTTGAGGGTAACACGTGCATGTACATTCGTGAATAAAACATAACTCATGTCACATGTACCTACATTGCTATCCCTCCCCAGCCCCTTTTACATACAAACGTTGCGTAAGAATAGTCTATAACCCCCGGCCTGTGTCCGAAGTATCTGTGTAGTCATCTCAGCTTTTTGAAATGAGGGAAAGAGAGGGAGCGGTGTGGGGGTGGAGATGATTTTCTTCAGGACTTAACTAAATAACCATGTCAAACATTTTGTTTTTTTATTCTCTTCGCCCCCCCCCCCCAAAAAAAAAAAGAGTCAAAACAACCATACGAGTGAATTGCGAATCGAGGGCAGTCAGGCCAAACCTTGATCCTCCCTCACTCCCCCTGAAGTATTTGAACTATTGATGAGGGAGCAGGGCTCGTGCCCTGCGTGCCTCCCCTGTCACACTGACCCCTCTGCCCTTGGTGGTGACGTGTGATGAGGTGGTGCTGTCGTCACAGCCTCACTCATGCGTGTCGCGTGGCGGGACCCGCCGACATCCCCGTGCCATTCACCTGCCCGTCTTCACTCGCCAGTGCACCGAGGCTGGTGAGGGCTGATCGCTGCAACAACTGTGCACATCATGTTGTTGTTTTGATATGAAGAATTACCTGAGAAATCTAATTAACAGTGATATATGTATGGCTTTCAGTCCTTTATCCTCACCCGAAGAAGCTGAATTTCAAAGAAAAATTGTAAATATAGGAGTTTTATAAGACATGAAAAGGCTGTTTTAAAGTACTGTCATAACAGTAGGAGAAAATGAGCTGCACCTGGATATGGGAAGGACAAGAGAAGGATTTTTATGGTCTCGTGACTTTATTATAAAGTTGTAAGCCATTAAAGAACACCTGAGTAATCTTTGTTCAGGGAGTCGGTGGAGAAGAGTTGTCAACATGACTCGTTGAAGGTAAAGTCAACTTTGGGAGCGAAGGGTGGGGATCGGGGCTGGTGGAGTGGGGTTGGTTGAGTGCACTGATATGTATTCTATTTTTAGATCAGTGGGTTGAGTGGTTGGTTTGGGGCGGAGAGTGCCATATGTCGTAAAAATGTCTGTTTTGGGGTGTGTTGTTTTGTTGTTGTTTTTCCCCAAGCGTCATATTTCTTCTATTATTTTTAATGGTTATTCATAATCAGTCCGTATTTATTTGTTGGCTGTATTTTGTTATTTTAGTTTTTGCGTGTACTGTTTAGTTCTTTATGAAGACGATAGCCGTGATCATTATGCTGCCAGTTCGAGTGCAGAACGTTTCGCTTGGAAGAGCCAGAACTTTTGCAACACCTCGCACGCGTGAAAACGTACGATAATCGTGCAGACGTCACGCACGCTCGCACACACACACACAATATACCCTTCATTCGCACGCAGCACGCACGCCCCCTCCCTACCTACCTTCCGTCCTCTTCATTCACAGCCTGTGCAGACATACATAACACAATCACTTCCAAAGTTCAGAACATCAGACACGCTTCAGTTACCGAGATCACGATTTGAAAAGGGGGCCGGGGGGTGGGGTGGGGGGTGAAAGCAAGCAAGGGTAGAGAGGTAAACAACTCATGAATGGCTTCGTGCTTGGGGCTGAATTGGGGGGGACCCTGTCCCGTGCCGCCGTGAATAATTGGCAACGTCGTCGTCATGATGAGCTGTCATGTACATATTGTCAGCCGCGCAAAACACTATGCGCACTAAAGCCATCAGGAGGGGGTGAGCCCCTTTCGTCATCAATCCATCGTTGTCAGGGGTGTTCAGAACTGATGAGTCTTTCGATCAATTGCGAAAAAACTCCGAGGAGTAGGATTAACAAGGGCAGTGTGGGGAAAGTGAGTTCATTCAGCAAGCGGAGGTCGTCGTCTCGTGGACGTGGCAGGATCCAGACAGCGTGTGGTTGTGTGAAAGACAGTGGTGATATCACAATGCCTCGGTGCGTGATACGTTGGCAGAAGTGCCGTGCAACGGGATGTCCGTGCTCCAAATTGGTGTGTACTTTGTTTGGGTTTGTCCGCCATTGACCACACCCCCCCTTGTCTATAGTTCGTTTCGAAAAAGACTCACATCATCCCCTTTGTGTCGCTCATTAATGCCTTCATGTTGCGTGCATGGTTTATTGCAAAAATGACATGTCAGGATTTGTTTTCTCAGTTGGGCCCAGGAAAAAGATCGAGTCAAGTTGTGGATTAAGTGACAATGGATGCTTTTGAATTCGCCCCCGGAGCTTTAATAGAATTTGAATTCTGGGCAATATCCACATTTTTCCCCATGTGTTCTTTCCATTGTTTCGTTCCAAAGACGAAAAAAGTTGTAAATTGGTTTAAATAACATTGTAATATAAAACTATACATTTCTTCCACTCGCGAATGACATTTTTTTTTAAAAAGGCCAAAAGAGTGAAGGGGAAGAAATATATTAGAGTATGATGATGATTATTACAATTTTACCAATTAACAATATTGTCCGTCATAAACGGACGAGTGTAGGGGAAGAAATGTGGATATTGCTGATATCTTTCTCTCTCTCTCACACACACACACACACAGAGAGAAACAAACAAAAAAAAATCAATCTGTCAGAGGTGTAATCTTCTCCGTCTCTCTCTCATATATATATATATATATATATATATATATATTTGGTTGATTTGGTTATATATATATATATATATATATATATATATATATATATGCTTCAATTCACAAACAGTTCACTTGTTTTTGGTTGATATTTTTTTTATTATCTTTATTAGCTTTTCTCAGAAGTTCGTAAAAACAAATCCCTATACAACAGGAAAGTGGAATGGGTTTCGGGCATTCCTACATGGTTTTACTTCTACTCAGGCTCAAATCTGGCGCACTGATCGATTCGGACGTCCTCGCAAATCTTCAAAACTGCATATTTTTGCTTTAATCAAGAAATTATAGCTGACGAAAACTTGGAAGCGGCGATTGCTGCCGTCGATTGGTTTTAGGAAGCAATCACTTGGGTTGGCATAAGGTCTCAAGAGTGCATGGAAACCCGAAGTTATAGTGATTGTGGCATCGGATCTGCGCAGGCCGGTTTTATTTTTCACCAGAGGTCCAAATCTAGGGAGGCAGAGTGATACTTTTTTTCTTGTTTTCTCTCTCAAGTTTCGTTCTTCAACCGGCCTTGCCAGCATCATGCCTTTAAGCTTTCCGCGCTACAGCAGATGCGGAACTCATTTGGTTCCATGCATAGCTTCTATATTCCCATTTAAAAAGAAAAGAAAAGAAAAGCCTTTGTCCAGTTGGGTTGTGTGTGTGGTTGTTGTGTGTGTATCCCCGTGTTTTGGGACTTGACGTCGCCATGCTATAACGACGACATCGAATACTGCCATAATACTCGAATTCGTTCGCTTAAAATATGAAAGCTAATTTGAATCCGTGTGTGTGTTATTAAAGACGGGGAGATAATGTTTTGCGCCCACGCGACGTTTCAATTCCGTTTTATTTCTGTTTAATCCCCAGCGGAAAGATGAATACGTTAGGCACGTGCGTGACGTTCATTATTATTACCCAGTGCCGGAAGGCGTATGACTCAGCGTACATCTGCACAGCGGAATAAACAACTTGTTTGGTTTTTTTCCTGGCTTTGTCGGGGGATGTTAAATAATCCCGATATCAACCAAATCCCTCTTCTCTGGCCAGTCGCACACGTTCTTTGTTTACTTTTATTTTCCTTTTAGCCTTTCATTCCCTCCACCTTCTATCATGGACGTATCAGGTTTGTAAGGCGGGCCTCCATACTGCGGCACTAACTCTGTAACATTATTGACGGTGCAACCAGCCATTGGTGTGCGTTTTATCCGAGAAGGTCCGATTCACCTATCTTTCGTTTTGTGGCCCACCCTTGATGGTCCTCTTGGAAGTTCGACTCCTTGTCCTGTTTGTGTCACACACACGTGCAAAATTATGTTGGCGATCTGAACATGGAAAACAAAACGGAAAACAAAGTTGAAAATTGAAATCGTCCGTTCCCCTCACGTCTTCCACACCTCTGGTGTTCATTAGTGGGTCTGGTTCACTGCATGCTTTGCGCAGATCTTTGTAGGAATTGGTGGGGTGTTAATATAAGTATCAAATACCTTCCGTAAGTCAATTAAACGAACCCTCCCTCCCCCACCAACACACACACACACACACATACACACACACATACACATTTGCAAAACAAATCGTACTGAGAACATAAATTCTTTATTTTTCAGTGTTGCCAAGATTCCCAGCATGAATGCGTCGTGTGAGAGCAAGCAAGCGAGCAATAACTTTCACACGTTTCATATTTGTTTTTACATTCGCCTTCTCTCCCCGACCCCCCGAAACAGGGGGTAGGAGATGGTTTCGTCTAAGACCCATGTCTGTGTGTGTTGCAGCAAAGTTCATGGAAGAAGATCCGCAGCATCATCCGCTGGTCGCCGTTCATCCAGGTGTTCAAGAAGCATCGTTACCCATGGATACAGCTGGCTGGCCATCAAGGTATAGTAGCTGTGTGTGTGTGTGTGTGTGGACGTGCCTCTCTACGCCCAACTCTATAACCCCATGCCTCTCTACACCCTCTTCACCCTACCCCATGCCTCTCTACACCCTACTCTACCCCATGCCTCTCTACACCCTACTCTACCCCATGCCTCTACACCCTACTCTATTCCCCATGCCTCTCTACACCCTAATATACCCCATGCCTCTACACCCTACTCTATTCCCCATGCCTCTCTACACCCTAATATACCCCATGCCTCTTCACCCTACTCCCCATGCCTCTCTACACCCTCCTCTATCCCATGCCTCTCTACAACCTACACTACCCCATGCCTCTTCACCCTACAGTTCCCCATGCCTCTCTTCACCCTACTCTACCCCATGCCTCTTCACCCTACTCTACCCCATGCCTCTCTTCACCCTACTCTACTCCTGCCTCTTCACCCTACTCTACTACTCTCTCTTCACCCTACTCTACCTCTCTACACCCTACTCTACCCCATGCCTCTCTGCACCCTACTTACCCCATGCCTCTTCACCCTACTCTACACCCTACTCTACACTCTACACTACCCCATGCCTCTTCACCCTACTCTACTACTCTCTCTTCACCCTACTCTACCCCACCCCATGCCTCTCTACACCCTACTCTACCCCATGCCTCTCTACACCCTACTCTACCCCATGCCTCTTCACCCTACTCTACCTCTCTACACCCTACACTACCCCATGCCTCTCTTCACCCCACTCTACACCCTACACTACCCCATGCCTCTCTTCACCCTACACTACCTCATGCCTCTCTACACCCTACACGGCTGTGCCGCTTAACTTCCAGCAGAGCTATTTAGTTTCAGAGTTCAGTGAGCGGTCAGGAGCACGGCTGCTGACCTAGATTCCTCTGGGATGGGAGGGGGGGGGGGGGGGGGGGAGCGCGCGCCGCGCTCTTTGTGCCTATGTTTCCAGCAGAGAAAGGTGTATTGTTTAAGTGATTTTCATTTAATCATATTCGTGCACACCGGTTTTTGTTTGCTGTCATTTTTGTGTACATGATTCCAGTGAATGTGAACTTTAAGTGTGTTGTGTGATTTACCAGACACTGTCCGAGTGTTTGTGTTACATCCAGTTATTTGACCTAAGTGTGTGTGTGTGAGTGCCGACAAAAATGGAATCTGGTGCGGTAGTGGCAGCATTGCTGACTGGGCAACACACCTTCAGTGAACACTTGAGATGTTTGGATAATATGTGTCGTGTGTGTGGTGAGCGGGTTCTCAGAAGAGATAAAGATAAGGGGTTGAATGCAAGACTTTGTGCCAAGTATTCTTCTGAACTGTTTCGTTTTTTCGGTCTAGATGTTTCGAATGATGAAGAGGGCAAACATCCCACATGCATTTGTATCAAGTGCTACAAAAAAATGAACAAGGGGGGGAGGCAACACACGCAGTCGTCAATTCACTCAAAAGAAAGTATTAGGGATGCAGTCACAAGATGACAAACTACGTGTCATCATGCAAGAGCACATGACTATTGTCTCCCCCATGCGTCAGCAAGTCGTACCCCAAGCAGGAGAATCACGGCACAAATCAAAAAGTAAAGAATAAAGAAATTTTCAGCCCTGTTCTTTTCTCCACCCTGAATCCCTCCCTCCCGCACACACACATTGTAAGGAAAAAACAAGAAAAGAAAAAAAATGTTTGAGTTTAGTCAGTGTCACACTTCAACTGAGTGGATTACCAACTACAAACAAGGAGTTCATACGGATTTATAAGTTCAGGTAGGAATGGATTTTATTATTTAGAACTTACAAATGCATGTCAGTACGTTACATTGTGATCGTTTACTAAAAGCATGGTATCGTCAAGGTGTATCTTTTAGACTGACCAAATGCATGTCGCAAGCAAAGGCACACATACTGACACGCAAAACATCTAGTCGGCGAAAATCTCTCCCCCCCTCTCTGTGTGCGTCTCTCTCTCTCTCTCTCTCTCTCTCTCTCTGCGTCTGTCTCTCTCCCTCTCTCTCTGTGCCTCTCCCCTTTCTCTCTCCGTACACGTTCCTCTGTTTCTCAGTATG
Source organism: Babylonia areolata (assembly GCF_041734735.1). NCBI lineage: Eukaryota > Metazoa > Mollusca > Gastropoda > Neogastropoda > Buccinidae > Babylonia > Babylonia areolata. The sequence goes on along the minus strand of NC_134879.1, from coordinate 44,834,486 downwards.
TCTGTCCCTGCATATATATGTCTGCCTGTCCGTCTCTCTTCCCGTGATGTTGAGAGAAGTGTGAAACTTAAGTGGCTGGCAGCAGTTCTCAGTGGAGCTGATCGTTAAATACTGATACTAATTCCGGGGCGGTCTGCCACCTCTAGGTAACGTATCGGCTATATTTTCCTTCCAGTTGTATCGTGGAGACATGCATGTATATCATGATACAAGTTTTATCTCCAAGTAAAACGATGTACACACACAACACGGAGTTGAAATTGAACTACGTTCCGTGTGTGTTCCTCAGTTCGAACAGAATGTTCGTGTGCTCGCTAACTTTTGGACCGCTTGTACACTGCCTGTAGGAAATTAAACCTGCTCATGTTTGGTATCGTTAAATTTGTCAGAAAATCACACATCCATTCACACCCATAGCGCCCTTCTTGTTGCATTCTGACATAGAGTATTATTTTTTAAATGCACATAACCCTGTTTCTGACAGTTTATCAGCAGCAGCGAAGCTGTTCACAGCTGTACACACTGCCCGTGTAACATGCGCTCCGCAAAGAATAGCGCGAAGTTAGTGGTGCGCCAGAGCGCTGCCCCATATACTGCCTGCCTGTCTGTCCAGGCTATCACCTTTCCAACGTTTCGCGCTCGCTCGCTGTTCATCCCTCTCCCCTCCGCTTCGCGCCAAAACTAAAAGGGCTGCCTTGTGCCGCCGTGCCTACACTACCCCATGCCTCTCTTCACCCCACTCTACACCCTACACTACCCCATGCCTCTCTTCACCCCACTCTACACCCTACACTACCCCATGCCTCTCTTCACCCTACTCTACTCCTCTCTCTTCACCTTACTCTACCTCTCTACACCCTACTCTACCCCATGCCTCTCTACACCCCACTCTACACCCTACACTACCCCATGCCTCTCTTCACCCTACTCTACTCCTCTCTCTTCACCCTACTCTACCTCTCTACACCCTACTCTACCCCATGCCTCTCTTCACCCTACTCTACACTCTACCCCATGCCTCTTCACCCTACTCTACTATTCTCTCTACTCCCTACTCTACCCCATGCCTCTCTGCACCCTACTCTACCCCCATGTCTCTTCACCTTACTGTATACCCCATGCCTGTCTTCCTCTGCTGTTCTCCAAAAAACATACCCCAGCACACTACCCCATGCCTACTCTACCCAATTGAAACCCATGCCCCTACACCTTGCCCCCCCCCCCCCCCCCTACTCTACCCTCAGCCATTTGTACACCCTTCTTTTTTCCTTCTACCCAGATAGAAAAGGGAAGGGGGAAGAGAAGTGGGGACAGAGGGAAAAGAAGAAAGATGCTCTTAATTAATCCCGGTCCTGTCCTCCCTCTGCCCTTCCCTGTTACATGTCTGACTTAACTAACAATACATATGTGCGGCCAACTTAGCCCTTGCATGTGAATAACAGTATATGTGTGTGTGTAATGGCCCTCACCTGTGAATAACAGTATATGTGTGTGTATGGTGTGGCCCTTTCCTGTGAATAACACAGTATGAGTGTGTATGTGTGTTGTGGTCCTTTTCTGTGAATTACCATGTGTGTGTTGTATGTTTGTAGCATGGCTCTTTCCCGTGAATAATACACTACATGCGTGGTGGTGTGCCCTGCAGGCAACTTCCAGGCAGGGGAGGCGGGGTCGGTGCTGAAGAAGCTGGACAACCGAGAACACCAGAGCTTTCAGCGCCTCATGCACGACCGGCTGCAGCCCTACGTGCCAGAGTTCAGAGGAGTGGTGGAGAAAAATGGGGAGCGTATCCTTTTGTAGGGGGGCATGTTGTCTGAAAGAGGTTACAGTAGTGAGGTAGTAGTCTGAAAGAGGTTACACTACAGGAATGAGGTATACAGTCTGAAAGATTATTTTCAGCTGTGATACCAGTCTGAAAGAGGTTATTATAAGACTGAGATAGCAGAGAGAGGTTTCAGGAGTGAGGTAGTAGTCTGAAAAAGATAAGTAGTGAGATGCCAGTTCAAAAGACAATTACGGCAATGGATTGCTAGTTCAAAACATTTCATCACAGGAACAACATAGAGGTCTGAAAAAGATTGCCACTGGAATGAGGTAGTGGTTGAATGATTGTCACTGGAAGGAGACAGTGTCTGAAAGAGATTGTCATAGAAATGAGATAGTGGTCTGAAAGAGGCGTTGTTGGAATGAGGTGGTGGTCTGAAAGAGATTGTCGTTGGAATGAGGTAGTGGTCTGAAAGAGATTGTCGCTGGAATGAGGTAGTGGTCTGAAAGAGATTGTCGTTGGAATGAGGTAGTGGTCTGAAAGAGATTGTCGCTGGAATGAGGTAGTGGTCTGAAAGAGATTGTCATTGGAATGAGGTAGTGGTCTGAAAGAGATTGTCGTTGGAATGAGGTAGTGGTCTGAAAGAGATTGTCGTTGGAATGAGGTAGTGGTCTGAAAGAGATTGTCGTTGGAATGAGGTAGTGGTCTGGAAGAGACTGTCGTTGGAATGAGGTAGTGGTCTGAAAGAGACTGTCGTTGGAATGAGGTAGTAGTCTGAAAGATATGATAAACAACATAGCAGTGACAAAGAGAGGTGTGACAGTCTGGCCATTGGTCTCCTTGACGGGTGTTCAGGTTACGTCCAGCTGCAGGACCTACTGTGTGAGTTTAACTCTCCCTGTGTGATGGACATCAAGATGGGCATCAGGACCTACCTGGAGGAGGAGCTCACCAAGGCCAGGAAGAAACCCACCTTGAGAAAGGTGTGTGTGTGTCACCTGTCTTCTTGCTTCCTGCAGGCAAACACATTCTCTTCACATTTTGTATAAAATTCATTCAATCTTGCAGTGTTCAACATTAGAACTTTTGATGCTTATTACAGAATGTAGACCCCTTATTTACCATCACTGATGTAAACATTTTGATAAACGTAGTTGTGTTGTGGACAACAACAATGAATTGATGCCAACATTTTGATAAACTTAGCTAGTTATGTTCTGGATTACATTGCTGTCTAAAATCCTGAATTTTGCGTACGTGCATGATATGTGTTTGTACCCTTTGGCATACTCACAATTAGCCACACTTCAGTCCAGGAATGTGTAGGCCGTCTTCATAAAGACCTATTTGTAGAGCTGCCACTCATGCCAATATAATCAAAAAAGACCAAGACGACAGCTTGTCTAAGACGTTTTCATGAACCACTTATAAACTTGTCTGTGACCCATTTCTGTGCTAACTTCTCTTTTTACTAACAACATCAGCCTATGTGATGAAAAATCGTCTAGTCCTTACCTCCCTGCAACAGACATTTAAATTGTAAAAAACACAAAAATACAGGAATTTATTCAAAAGCTAGCATCTACAGTGCACCAAAATGATCTCATACACGGGGAATTTTAATGTAATAAGACATCCAACTCACATTGTTTTAATGCTGCTTGTTTGTGCTTCTGACTGCTTGTAGGTGGAATGTACAGGGAAATTCCTTTGTCAGTAGTATGACGTCAAATCAATGGAGGGGAGGGGGGGGCTACAGGCACATCTTGGATCATATGAATGCCCCGGGCAGTTGACACGGCTGGTGACAATTTGATCAAGTGCAGAATATTCATGAACCTTACCTGCCTTTCTTCTGAACTGCCTCTTACCAGCACAACAAATTATATTACACGGCGAAGGGGAAAGCCTGTGGCATGGTGGCCAGACAGATTGAGCAACCACAAGACCTGTTAACATTCCTATAAATTTTGTTTGTTAAAATCAAAATCACTGCAGGGGATTCAGTGGAGGTCTGTGTTTAACACATCAAATTATGTGTGTGTGTGTATGTATATATATATATATATATATATATATATATATGTGTGTGTGTGTGTGTATGAATAAAGCAAAGCTAATTATTATACAGTTATTTTGGAGCATGTACTTTGTGCCAGTGTATAAAACAGATCATTGTATCTCCAACATATAAGCTCACAATGAGAATAAAAAGCCAGTGATAATATTTTGAGGTGGAAGAACTTAACACCCCCCCCCCCCCCCCCCAAAAAAAAAAAAAAAAACAAAAAAAAACTACACACACACACGCATCTATACGGGGAATATGGCTGTCTACATGGCGTGGTTCAAATGGCCATGCACATTAAAACCCACTTGTACATATGAGTGAACATGGGAATTAAAGCCCACAAACGAAGAAGCAGTAGCACTACCAGTTTACTGGATGTATTGTTGAACATGTCTCCTTGGAGAGACTTCATTGGTAGTGAGCTCCCTTCATCAGTCCTGCTCAACAGAATTAAAGCTGATCACTGACTGTTGCCACGTCCAAAACAGTTTGGGTGTCTGTTTCTTCAGATCTGTGTCCTTGTGAGTGCCTCTGTGTGTGTGTGTGTGTGTAATTATTTTGCATTATATTCCCATTTTTAACATCGATGTACATATAAAACTCTTAAATGGTGTCTGTATCATGTTTTCCCATTTGTTTCTTCTTCCTTACAAAACCATTACCCATGGACAAGTACGTGTACATATACATGTGTGTTTCCAGATTTGCGTCATGATAGTTGCTAAACAATTACCCAAGGACAAAGTGTGTGTGCTGTGCTTTGCTTTGCTTGTGCAGTGTGCGTGCCCCCACTTAACATGGTACCCTCTTCACACATAATGTAAAGGTACAAAGAGAACTTGAGAAGAGCCTCCATAAAACTGTACTATATTGCTGGATACCACTTCCATGCCCTCCCTCCCTCCCCCCTTTCCCCCCATCCACCCCCTCTTTTTGACTCAGAGGAGTCTGTTGATAGCTCTGTGGCTTGGCTGGTTTGCATTGTAGAGCTGTTTAATAATATTGGGCTGTGCCCACTGCTCCCATCAGAGAATGACTCTGAATAACGTATGTGTAAATATGTATGCATTAATATATTTCTATCTATCAGTCTGTGTGTGTGTGTATATATATATATAGAGAGAGAGAGAGGGATTGATGTGGGTAATTTTACAGCCCCTATCCTCTGTTGGAGATCAAGCTCTAAGTGCTTTCCAAAAATTGCACAACCTTGGAAGAGCCGACAGACAGCTGCCATTTAGCACTCATCATTCATTTCCGATGACATTCAACCAGGTTTCAGTCATGCACACATACACACACTCATATATAAATAGATATAAACACACACAGGTATAATAGTCAATCCCACAGTAAGAAATAACCCACACACAACCCCAGCCATCCAATTCACAACTCATTACCTATGCTTATTCAGCCTTTCCGGCAAGCAGCATGGAACTGGAGTCATGTTTAGAACTGAAAGAAATAGTCACTGTTGTCAGAGTCCAACAAGCTATCCCTTAACCCCTTCACTGTTGAGCCATGGTGAAATAGTCTGATATGAGTTTGCAGTTACTAAATTCTGTGTGCTCTTAACAGTAGTGTAAGTGATCTTGCTGAACAAAAGTAATGCAATCCCAGCAGGAAGAAACCAAATAAAAAATTCAGACTGTCATTCTGACCTGTACAATGTCTAATCATCCTGTGTCTTGTCATCCTGACCTGTACACTGTCTTGTCATCCTGATCATCCTGACCTATACACTGTCTTGTCATCCTGATCATCCTGACCTATACACTGTCTTGTCATCCTGATCATCCTGACCTGTACAGTCTTGTCATCCTGTGTCTTGTCACCCTGACCTGTACACTGTCTTGTGTCTTGTCATCCTGACCTGTACACTGTCTTGTCATGTGTCTTGTCATCCTGACCTGTACACTGTCTTGTCATCCTGATCATCCTGACCTGTACAGTCTTGTCATCCTGTGTCTTGTCACCCTGACCTGTACACTGTCTTGTCATGTGTCTTGTCACCCTGACCTGTACACTGTCTTGTCATCTGTCTTGTCATCCTGACCTGTACACTGTCTTGTCATGTGTCTTGTCATCCTGACCTGTACACTGTCTTGTCATCCTGACCTGTACACTGTCTTGTCATCCTGATCATCCTGACCTGTACACTGTCTTGTCATCCTTATCATCCTGACCTGTACACTGTCTTGTCATCCTGACCTGTACACTGTCTTGTCATCCTTATCACCCTGACCTGTACACTGTCTTGTCATCCTTATCATCCTGACCTGTACACTGTCTTGTCATCCTGTGTCTTGTCACCCTGACCTGTACACTGTCTTGTCATCCTTATCATCCTGACCTGTACACTGTCATGTCTCAATGAGATGACCGCATTTTGCTGGTGATAACTCATCAGCAGCAGTCAAGGGGTTAATATTGCTCCTTACCACAATCATTTCACCTGATTCAGGTAAAACCTGATAAAACCCGAACCCAGACCCTCAACCACTGTGGCCTGACCACACCCTGTAGTGGCATTCAGCACAGACCAAGTGGTCAGTTATAAAGTGTGCTTTGAGGAGCGGGTGAAAGGAAGGTAAATACACACCCCAGGCTGACACCCCTTGTGGGGTGGGTGGTGAGGGCTGGCCCCGCCCAGTACCCAGTACTTGGCTGGCAGGGTGTGACAGGAACACAGTGGGGTACATGGATGGCAATCACCTGTCTTGGTGTGCCTGTCAGGGGAGACTTTGGCAGTTGGGATCTGAACCCATGTCAACAGAAATACGATGAATATGCTATTTGCTTGTAGACTTCGTTTTTCTTTATCTCTGTGACAGCATGTGTCCACACACACATGCACACATGCACGCACACTCGTCTGTGACTATATACACGTTACCTGTATTATTAATAAACACCAGCTCGTGCATGCATTGATCTTTAATGTTTCCATGAAGTAAAATATTGCATACACACCATTTTTTATAGATTTTTTTTTTTTTTTGAAGCAGAGAAAAACCACGTTGATCAGAAAGAGAAGGAAGAAAGAACAAGCCTAAAGGACAAACAAAAAAACCCAGCAAACAGAAGGAATAGTCAACCTGTCAGCACGCAGTTAACAGACACTGCCACAGTCACATGCTCAAGGATAAAGAAACACACACTCACACATATCTCCCCCAACCCCCACCCCTAACCACCTCTACACCCCCATCCCTAACCCCAACCCCCATAAACCACAAACCCTTCCAACAAGAGCTCTCAATGACGAAGGTGGTGGTGACAAGAGACAGCTGAAACCCCAACCCTTATTAAAAACATGACCCACAAATCACACGGCGTGTGCTTGCTTGCCGTTTTTTCTTAAGGCGTGCAGTGTAAGGTTATATATTGAAGACAGGGTCCACCGGAAGATGGTGTTAGCAGAATTTTGTTGTTGGAAGTGTTGTGTGTAGACAGCCGTGTGCGTGTTTAGCATGGATGTGTTACTTTTGTTTTCCCATTCATTCAGTTGTATTGGTCCTACATAATTTTACACTCTCTGAGCATACTTTGTATACAATAAATGTCATGCTGTCCTTGTTGGGCTATAATAATTTCTTTCATACCCTCTCCACAAACCACATTAACAGTGAAAAGGAGAGGACTTTCACAGAATTCCTTAGTGATGATGGTCGTGGTGAGATGTGAATTTTTGTGTGTGCACACAAACTACAACTCACACACAGACGCACACACATACTCCAGAATAAATGCCACCCCAGCCCGTCAATAAAAGCCAAACAAAAAGCCCAACAGTTTATCACAAAAGCAATGCGAACTTCAAGTAACCACTAGCATGTCTGTGTCTGTGTGTGCCTCACCCAGGACATGTACCAGAAGATGGTGGACGTGGACTCCAACGCCCCCACAGCGGATGAGCATTCCCAGCGGGCGGTGACCAAGCCCCGCTACATGCAGTGGAGGGACCAGATGAGCTCCTCCGTCAACCTGGGCTTCAGGATAGAGGGCATCAAGGTCTGTCCATCCCTCTTGCTGCTAACTCAACATACACATATGTGACTTAATTCCTAATCTTCAAATCATTGGCCAGATGGAATTGGCAACACAATACCCCAAACTCCAAGTTCTCTGTTGCCATTAAGTTATTTTCAATCAGAACTGGCAAGATTTATCTATGAGTGCATTAAAGTTTGCAATCCATAGCTATGTCTTGTGGAAGATCGTGCATGTGCTCACAATTTATCGCTTTTATGTTTGTTGTAGTGTTTAGTTTTAGTGCCCATAATTCCTTTGATGGGTTTTACAACAAATAAATGAGTTCTGAGTTCACACACTCAGAGGGGGGAGGGGAACAGATGGGCTGGTTACACAGATATAAATATATAGACTGGTGTGGTGTTGTTAAACAGATGCATGGTTGATTAGACAGATAGGGGATGGTGGTGAGACAGAGTGATGGGTCAAAGCTGATTACACAGATAGACTGGTTACACAGATGGGGACTGGTTAGATAGACAGGGAACTGGTTATGGAGTCTGTGAGTGTAGCAAAGGTGGATAGGAATGCTGGAGTTACAGCCAAGGTACTGGAACTAAATATTCCTCTTTTTTTTTTGCAGTTCTCTGTTATGGACAATGATACTGTAGAATGGTCCAACAAAAAGCTATAAGTATCTGTAACAGTAAGGTCAAAATTATTTCACAGTTCTTTTTTTGTGTGCTGGTTCCAGAAGAGCGATGGTGCATCCAGCAAAGACTTCAAGAAAACCAAGAGCCGAGACAGTGTGGCCGAAATCCTCAAATCATTTATAGGAGACGACGAAATCATACTGGTAAGCCATAGAGTCTGTTTCCATACTACTTCTAGTGTGCTGCTATATCACTGCACCACTTCAGTGGCATTACTATCACACCACTCATTCCTTGCCTCCTGTCAACAACTTTACAGCTACACTCACAGTGCTGGCAGTCCACTGGAGAACCTTTAAAATAAGATCGCCATGAAGTCACTCACCAGAGGAGACCCTGCACTGCTGCCGAGTTGCTTCATGGAGACTATCACTTTCCATTCTGCACAAAGCAGCGCTCAGATGCAGATAAGTGCTCAGATGCAGATAAGTGCTCAGATGCAGATAAGTGCTCAGATGCAGATAACTGCTTGTTTCTTTCAAGAAGGAAATCTGAAATTTGCAGTTGAAACCCCTGAGATTTATTTCCTGAATGTTACAATTTGTCAACTCCTCATGAAAAAAGCAAAATAATTTCAGATGGAAATGGGATTCTGCTTGTATATAAGAGGTTCATACAGTTCTGTATCATCCTGTCTTTATTAGACATCATAGAGAATCATGTTTTTCATCTCATGGTACTAACCGTCACTCATTTTCTGTTTCTCTTCTTTTCAGACCAAGTATTTACAAAGGTTACGCGACATTTGTGCCACGCAAGAATCTTCAGAATTTTTCCAGAGTCATGAGGTACGCCTTGAAAATAATATTTACAGTCATAGTGGTGCTAGTTTAATTATTGTTATTGTTATTACTTTTTATTTGTTATAATTTTTTCCACTTAGGACTATAGATTTTAGATTTCAAATTTTCCAAAATCTTGTTAAAATTTTCATATATTTCTTCATGAGTAAAAATGTAAACATCACTTTTTTTTTTTTTTTCTTTTTTTTTTTGCAAAGGAAATATTTATTTTAGGCTTTTGTTCCTGCCTGTGTGTAGTTACTAAAAAAAAGCCTGTGTGTTTTATCAGAATTCATGCAGTGCAGGGGAGACAATTTGTGTGGGCGGAAAGCCTTCAAGACATCTATGAAAAAGATTTTTAAAGGTGGTGGTGAGGGTGTGTGTGTGTGGAGAAAACAAATCAGAGTGTAGAAAGGAGGTATCAAAGTGTATCTTCTTTTGTGTTAACTGTGTAGCTTCTAAGATGAAAGGCCTTGAATTTATTGCTGATATATCTATAGCATTGCAGGGGCAGGAAAGACTTAACCGCTGTGCCCTTTTGCTGAAAACTGATGTCAGAGGATTTAGTGAATGAACACCACCACAACTGTTTCCTGTGTTTTTCAGCATTGGTACACCACCACAACTGTTTCCTGTGGTTTTTCAACATTGGTACACCACCACAACTGTTTCCTGTTATCTCTCTCTTCTCTTTCCCCCCGATACCCAAGTGACTGACCAAACTATGTGTGTGTGTGTGTGTGCAGGTGATCGGCAGCTCACTCCTGTTTGTGCATGACAGCCAGGGCATGGTGAACGTGTGGATGATAGACTTTGGCAAGACAGACCCTCTACCCAAAGGGGTGGCCATCGACCACCGTGCCACCTGGGTGGAGGGCAACCATGAGGACGGCTACCTCTTTGGCCTCGACAACATCATCAGCATTCTGGAGGACATGCAGGCCTCCTCCATGGCCTAGAAAAATACTAGGTCTTCTCAGTGGCCCAGGAAAATCGCTACGCCTTCACAGCCTAGGAAAATGCTAGGCTGCCTAAATAGCCAAGGAAAATGCTAGGCTGCCTAAATGGCCAAGGAAAATGCAAGGCTGCCTCAGCGGCCCAGGAAAGAGCTGAGGTGCCAGACTTTGGTTCCTTTCTTCAAGCAGCCATCACTACCGTCATGTTACCACCAGGCAGTCACACCTGCCCTGCTGCCTTTTGAAGGAGTAATCAGAACTGCCTTTAATTGTTTTTGTTTTCTTCTTTTTTTTTTTTTTAAAGCTGTGAAGCGTAGTGCATCAGCTAGTGAACAGACTGACTCTCAGGTTCCAGAACTAAATACACGCCATGGGTGCAAAGGAAAAGGCAACAGAAAAAAAAGGTGGACTGAACCGAAATGTTATGCACCTTACTGTCACTCTTTTCCAAGACCGAAGAAACGCATCTTGATATTTTGGGGGTAGTGGGTTGTTTTGTTTTGTTTTTTAAAGTGACAAATCTGTCCTCTAAGACATTGTTCTTTCTTCTCCTGTTGGATGCTATTCTTGTGTCCCTTACCTCCACCCCTCTCACCTTGGAAATTTAGGGGGGTTTTTTAGTGTTGTTTTTTCAAACACACCTCAGAACCATTTGATCTGAAATGACTGTAAATTTGACCAGAATAGCTGCATGTGCTGGCCATTTTTAGTTGTTATCTGCTTTCTTTATCAAGGTAAAGAAAAGAAAAATAAGGATGACAACAACAGGTGCTCTCTTTTTCCATGTACTGTGCATTTCTCAAAGAGACAGACGGATGGAGGGAGTCTAGGCTGTATGGTTGCTGGGCGGATTTCTGCCAAATTGGTACTGGTATTCTTTCTTCAGCCTGTTTATCATCTATCTTTTCCATGTTGATGCAAGGGAACGAGTGTTATCTTTTGATGTGTGTGTTCAATGTACGTTCAATTTTTTCTCTCTCTTAATTTAACATGTTTTCATAATCGGATTCAATTGGCTTTACATCTTTGTTATTTCGACGATCATAAGAAAAAAAGCAGGGAAGTCATTTTGTGGGGTAGGTTGGGATCTTGTGTCTGTTCCAGCTCTTTTTAAAAAAAATCGTTACATTTTAATTTGATTCAATTTGAAGGGAGGGAAGTTAGTACTCTAATCACCGTTATTCAGGGTTCATAAGGTTTGAACAGTTTATAACAATTTGTCTGTTGTTGTTTTTAAGACATGCCTTTTAAAAAAATGAACTGTGTTTCTAAAATCTTATTTTTTGGGCCCTGGGTTTGCTATTTCTGTCAGTAATCTGTAAGGCACAGCAGGCAAACACACACACATACACATTCACACAGCTTACAATCTGAAATGTATGGTAATGAGCTTTACAATGTATATACTGAATCACCATGAAATTCCCTTTGTTGTTGACAAGGATTTCAGCATAGGCAAATCTGCAGTGTAGGCATTAAAACCGTATGCTGCATGTTAGTATTTCATTTTCTTCCTTCCTTCCTTCCTTCCTTCTTCCCCCATCTGGTAAAAGGACTGGAGGAGTTTGGTGGCGACATTGTGATCAACCACGGGGTGAGTGGGGGGTGTGGGCAGAAAAAATCTTTAGGCTACCTTGGACGAGTCCAGTGATGTATGTATGTATGGAGTTCAGAACTTCACCCTTTATTCACTGTGTCTAGTTTTTATCTCCACCTGAGGATTGAAACTCTTCCCTCTCATACTTGGGGCAGCAAGTTGGACTGTTAAATCATTTTGTCCTTCATCTTTACAATTACTTTATTAATTTTCATTGTTTGTTTTTCAGTGGGGTTATTTTTGTTTTTGTTCATTTGAAATACCATTTTACAGCACTTTTTATTAAAAAAAAAAAAATTCTCATCAGCATAAAGATCCTCAGCTGTATAAAGAGGATATCAAAATAGAACAAAATATTAGAAACAGAAAAAACAAGAATCCTCCCCTCCACACACAGAGAAAAGAACAGGGTACTCACCTTTTTGTCCCATCTAGCTGCTTTAACTCGGTCAGTCGTTGCTCCCTTGAAGATTTTTTTCTCTCCCACATTTGTTTTCCGCAATCACAACACAACACATGTCAGAATTGCTGTGTGGGTGGTTTATCATGGGTGATTGCCCTTTCTTTTTGTATTCTTTCTTTGAACAGTATACCTGTATTTCCCTGCCCTGTCTTAAAAGCCATTCCCTCTCTCTTCCCCTTGCCATTTTACATATGCACACACGTCTCCATCCCCCCTATTCCACCACTCCCGTCAACCCTTGCATCATTACTCCATACCTCGTAACAAGCAACAGCACTGTCCGTGTGTTTGTGTGGGACTGCTTTTGTACTTTAATGCATTTTTCTACCAAGAGTTAAAACAAACCACATTTACTTTGAGATGTTTTGTGCATTCCAAACAGATTTTCTGTCAGTGTCAGATGGGAATCTTTATCTCATCTTAAGGCATGGTAGGTAGTTTTTACTTTTTTTTTTAGGGACACATGAAAAATAAGTTACTTTGTGCATGCTGGGGAAAGAAACTGATGGATCAGCGTCAATAGTTAGATTTAAGTGTTCATACAAGCAACTTTGCAGGTTGTCTTCGAGAGGTTTGTGTGCCCATCCTTGTTGTATAGTTGCTCGCTCTAGCTCAGTAATACATTTCTACACGTATATGTATGAATACTTTATATGTCAACAACTCATTTTTAATCTTTATGCAAAGAATTTAATACTGACAACTCTTGAATGGTGTTCATGCAACTTTGGGGCAGTTTTTGTTGTCGCTGTTTTCTTCTTCTCCAAACTAGAGAAACAGGGTTACGAGGTTTCATAGGTATCTGTGCTGATGTTTTGTGAACATCCTGTTTCCTTTGTGAGGGTTGTGAAGGTCAAGAGTTGGGTATGAGGAGGGAGGGGGATAATGAATAGAGTGAGTTGTCATATGTAACCCCAGTCTTACAATCCGGAGAAAGACAAACAACTGATGCCTTTTTAGCATTCTTTGAGCAACTCATGTCAAAGTATGTCCTCACTGTTCTTTGAACATACCAAGTCACGATGTGTAATGCACATTTCACTCGTTTGCAGAGAAATCCTTAAATAACTAGCTGGCTGAATGTATTTCAGGCACAAACACCACACACCCAAAATAAATGCATAACATGTGGTTTCAGATTAAGCATGGGCTGACTGGAATTTCTGGCAGTGTTTGGACCTTAAATTCTTTTCTCCTTTTCTTGTCAAGCAGTCTTCATGTACATGTCACTGGTATCTAACCATTTTGTTTTGTTTTTTTATCAGTCTTTGGGGGTAAAAATATTCTCTGTAATTTTTACATTACTTTTAATATAACTGGTGTGCATACAGTTAATTATCGGGTTGGGTATGGCTGTTGAGTGGTGGTGTTACCTTGAAATAAGCATGGAAAACCAATTAATTAAGAAAGGGGAAGTTCTAAGTCATATCTCCCCCCACCCCCTCCCCCAGTTTTCACCCCAAACTTTTCTTTTTTTGAACACACAAACAAAAGAGCTGTTGAACAGTTCCAGAGGCTGGAGGAAGCCTCAGTACCAGAATCCAAAATGTAGCACCTGTTTAACCAAGAGGCTGTTGTTTTTTGGGGTTATGGGGGGTGATGGTTTAAGGTGTTCTTCACCTCCACCACCATCACACCTTTGACTGTTGAAGGTGTTAGGCATTTCATAATTATTGTGTTAACTTGGTTCAGTTGTGATGATATTGTTGCTAGTCTGTTCCCATGTGTGCTCCTCAGCTTCAGTAGATATGCTGTAGGATTTTGAGTGGAAGACACAAGTTTGTGTGTTTCTTCTGTCTTTAATTCAATGTCTTTTCACTTTCAGTGATATTAGACGTCTAATTGTGTGTGTGTGTGTGTGTTTGAGTGCATGCTATGTGTGTATGCATGTATGTGTGTGTATGCTTTGTGTATGTGTGTGTGTGTGAGTGCATGCTATGTGTGTATGTATGTATATGTGTGTATGCTTTATGTATGTGCGTGTGTGTGAGTGTGCATGCATGTCAGAGAGATGGGTTGGTGGAGGGAGAGAGATACCAATGTTGTTTGTATTGATATATATATATACACATACATTGTGACTTTTTGGTACATCTGTGACAACACTGTGTGTTAGAGTGAAAGAGAGAGAGAGAGAGAATACAAAACTCAAGCTATTAAAAAGAGAGGAAGTGTAAAGATCACAAAGATTAAAAGCATGCCCATTTTACTGCATACTGTAGACAACTTAGTAGTAGTTCACTTTTGAGAACCAGGGTGTCCGAAACAAGAGACATGATCACAGACTAACAGTCACTGCAGAATACATGCACACATAATTCATGACAAACACAATCTAGCAGTAGCATGGATACCAATTGACATGCAAAACACCTCCAAGTATTCAACATACAGGCATGGATTTATCTCTAGGTTTTTATATTACCCAAAGGTTGTTTTCAAGTGCTTTTTATACACAACAGAGGAATTCTTTTCAGTCTGTGAAACAGCATAATTATAAGATTCAGTGATACAGAAGTCACACATGTACAAAATACAGAAGCCTCTTATGTAGATAAAACTCAGACTGCAAAATCCAAAAATTGTACAGTAATAGTGGAAATCAGTCTATCCAGGTTGATAAGTGTGTTTAGAAACAGTTTTAATGTTCAACATTCGTTTGGTTTTTTAACCTAAAAAGGCCATGGCATTTACCGATACGTGTCAACCTAAGTTTTGTTGTACTTTATTCTTCCAGTGTGTACTTCATTGCTTCAGTGAATCTGGAAAGTGTTTTGAACATTTCACAGACATGGAAGAATCGTGATATACATGTGAATTATGATATGCTATTAAATGACCATGTTGAAAAACTGTCAGCCCTGTCTGATGTCATACTTTTGAGATGGTATGCGAGATCTGTTCACTTCACCCCACCCCTACCCCCGTCTGTCTCTCTCTCTCTCTCTCTCTCTCTCTCTGTGTCTCTACAACATGCTGCATACTGTGTACATGTGTTTACGTTTTTCCCTTCCCTTTTTTATGCTTTGTTTTTTAGAGTAATTTTTTTTTTTTAGGGTATTATGAAAACAAGTCATTGTGTGCTTATTCCTCTCCCTCAGTTAAAAACTCTCTCTTTCTCTCACTCTCTTTCTTTCTCACATACACACACGCTTGCATACACACATGCACACAGGCATGCACGCTCGCGCACACACACACACACACTGCACAAACACGGCATAGTACTTGAATTATCTCTACACAGTTAAAAATGGAAAATGGTGACACTCGTGAAGAGAAAGGTCGGAAAGGGTAAAAAAAAAAATAAAAAATCTGGATAACAACATCCATTTACGCTCCAGTTCATTCTCTGGGCAATGAAGAAAGAAAGTGGTTTTCAAGTTTGTCATCCGAGCTGTAATGTTCTGATCTGGCACCAGCTGTGCTGTGTGTAACGACTTAACACTGTGAAGATACTTGTTTCAACACTCGCAGGTGCACATTCACGATTCCATGCATGCACACATTCACACATGCTCTCCTCACTCCACCCAGGTGTGAAAGGTACCCGACTTCGATCGGAGAAGGTTAAATCGGGGGATAT
The DNA here is from genome assembly GCF_041734735.1 of Babylonia areolata. Classification (NCBI taxonomy): domain Eukaryota; kingdom Metazoa; phylum Mollusca; class Gastropoda; order Neogastropoda; family Buccinidae; genus Babylonia; species Babylonia areolata. The sequence goes on along the minus strand of NC_134879.1, from coordinate 44,818,575 downwards.
AAAAAGACTGGGCTCCACCTTCCCATGCCGAGCCCTGGACACGGTGGACGTGAGCTCGCTGCCTCCACGGCCGTTAAAAAGGCTGCAGAACCTTTACCTTCAACATGGACATCGCCATTGGCATCTGAGGACGGCAAGCTGAAGCAGAGCATGGCATGGGGTGGGCACACACACACCTAGACTGGCGGGAAATAAATCAGTGGGGGATGGTCGTCCCAGCGTTTGATACGGACCATGTGGCCACGCCCATTACTGTCCAGCACTGACACCCCGCAGCTTGACAGACAGTTGGCTGCCGTGGACACGTTGTGTCACTGTCTCCCACCCTTTGTTGAAACTTCAATTCGTATTACAAACTGGAAGGCATCACACTCACACACACACACACACACACACACACACACATCCATACTCTATCTCACACACACACACACACACACACATACATGTGCCCGCGCGCGCGCGCACACACACACACACACACACACATCTCTCTCTCTCTCTCTCTCTCAGACACACACACACACACGCTCACACACACACACACACACACACACACACACACACATCACCTCAGTGCCATAACTCACCACCACACATGAGGAAGACATCATTTGCTCAGTGACTTAACAAAACGACCCCATAACACAAGCTTGAAGAACGACACCCTAGAAAGCAATGGATGCAGGTTTACCTAAACGGGTCAGTCATGGCTGTTATCTGGGAAAGAAGAGCGAGGACCTACATCCAGCACTGATCCGAACGGACAATGGCAGGCACACACAATCAATACCAGCTAGCATCCATTGCATGAATTGCAGAGCCAAGGCAAAATCCCTGGTCTGTGCTGAGAACACCGACAGCAGCTCACCAGACAAGGGTATCCAAACTGACTGATAACAAAACAGCACAAAGAAAGGAGGGAGACAGAGACAGAAGGAGTTGTTAGCTTACATTATTTATTTTCTTTGTTTTCCAAAACAACCCAAATTATGATACTCCAAGGCTGTGTTGTGAATGGTTACAGCCCTACCGTCAGTGGTGATGCAGAGACGGGGTGTGTGTTGGGGGGCCGGGGGGGGGGGGAAGCAGAGAGACATATATGCCACACAGAAGCAGCTATTAACGATACCTAATTTTGATCGCAATGACAGAGCGGCAATGACCAGAACACTGTCAGCATGCCTGTACCGGAAAAAATACCATTCTTTGCTCAGAGACCCCGATGAGAGAGAGACGAACAGACAGACAGACAGACAGACCGACAGAGGCAGTGGAAAGACAGACACAGACAGGTCGAGAGAGAAAGGGAAGACAGATTCCGTTTGCAGAAATCAAATAAAGAAGTGAACTGCGTCATTACGATATACAGTTCATAAGGTATTTTCTAACACGACCCCCCCCCCCCCCCCCCCCCACCCCCCCCACACACACACACAGAGGAGGGGACCTAGTTATCTTTAGAATCACCTTTCTTCAGACCCTGACGCAAGACCCGAATCGCGGCAGTGCAGACAGATCCCCTCACGTTCAATGCTAAAAATAACACACAGGACAATACCTCACAAAGACCACTGCGGGAGACGAGTACGGTTGTATTGAGACAGATAATGACAAAGGAATGATGATTTCTCGTGTGTGTGTGTGTGCGCGCGCGCGCGTGTATGTGTGTGTGCGTGTTCGCGCATGTGTGTTAACATCTGTTTATTGGGAGGTATTCGGCGCGATAAAAGAACCTTGTGTTCTCAAATGACAGGAGATTCGGTCACGAATAAGAAGTGAGGCGTCCTGAGCTCTTAGTGAGAAAGGGCGCTATATAAATGTACAGTATTATTATTATTATTATTATTATTTATCATTATTAAGGGTGATCCGGATTAGGTATATAATTCAAAAACGTCTGAACCAATCTCAGGCAAACACTCACAATCCATCTGTACTCAGGTTTGTTACATGTTATCCTCCTAAATCGGCTGGTGCCTACTATCGCCGAAGAACATCTCCCAGAGAGTCAGTGTGGCTTTAGAGCCAACAGAGGCACCACTGACATGGTCTTCGTTCTCAGACAGCTACAAGAAAAATGTCGGGAACAGAACAAAGGACTGTATGCGACATTCGTCGATCTCACGAAAGCTTTCGACACCGTGAGCAGAAAAGGTCTGTGGGATATCATGAAACGTCTAGGATGCCCCCCAAAATTCCTCAGCATGGTCATCCAACTACATGAGGAACAGCGTGGACAGGTCAGACACAGCAACGACCTTTCGGAGCCCTTCCCAATTGGAAATGGAGTGAAACAAGGTTGTGTCCTCGCGCCGACCCTCTTCACGATCTTCTTCAGCATGATGCTCCAACAGGCCACTGAAGATCTTGGCGACGACGACGGTATCTTCATCAGATACCGCACTGATGGCAGCCTATTCAACCTGAGGCGGCTACAGGCCCACACCAAGACACTGGAGCAACTCATCAGAGAGCTTCTGTTTGCCGACGATGCTGCCCTCGTCGCCCATACAGAAGCGGCCCTGCAGCGTATAACGTCCTGCTTCGCAGAGGCTGCGCAGCTCTTCGGCCTAGAAGTCAGTCTGAAAAAGACGGAAGTTCTCCACCAGCCTGCCCCACAGGAAGAATTCCACGCTCCTCACATCAACATCGGTGAGACAGAGCTGAAGTCGGTCCACCAGTTCAGCTACCTAGGCTGCACCATCTCGTCTGACGCCAAGATCGACAAGGAGATCGACAACAGACTTGCAAAGGCAAACAGCGCATTCGGCAGGCTGTACAAGAGAGTGTGGAACAACAAACACCTGAAGAAAGACACAAAGATCAGCGTGTACAGAGCTGTTGTACTGCCCACCCTGTTGTATGGCTCCGAAACCTGGGTCACCTACCGGCACCACATACGACTGCTTGATCGCTTCCACCAGCGCTGCCTTCGCACCATCCTCAGCATCCACTGGAGTGACTACATCACAAATGTCGAGGTCCTGGAGCAGGCAAAGACTATCAGCATCGAGGCAGTGCTGCTAAAGACCCAGCTACGTTGGGCAGGGCACGTGTCCAGGATGGAGGACCACCGCCTGCCCAAGATCGCGCTGTATGGCGAACTGTCCACTGGCCACCGTGACAGAGGAGCACCCAAGAAGAGATACAAAGACTCCTTGAAGAAAGCTCTCGGTGCCTGTCACATTGACCATCGCCAGTGGTCCGCAGTAGCCGCTGATCGAGAGACCTGGCGACGCACCATCCACCAAGCTGTCTCCTCCTTCGAAAACAACCGCAGGGCCAGCCTTGAGGACAAACGCAGAAGGAGGAAGAACCACGACGCTGCAGCCGCGAACCCAGACCAGACTTTCCCTTGCAACCGCTGCGGCCGACTCTGCTTTTCCCGCATTGGCCTTGTCAGCCATGAGCGTGCCTGCATCAGACGTGGACAACGCCCTTCCTAGATCTTCGTTAGCGAAGCCAGGCCATGATGATGATGATCCTCGTTGTGGAAAAAGAAAAGTAAACGTTTTTGAAGATGTCAGAAGCTCAGCATATTGTTGCTCTTCTTTGTACTGTTGTATGATACTCTTTTGTTGAATTTGTTGTTGTTAAAACACACACTCCACGCTCACCCCCACCCACAGCTCCACGACTAAGCTTGCACTTGAACCATTCAGCAGTTCACCTCTCACTGACGGCTTTCCTCCACAAGGAGATCAACACCAGGGTCTGCACAGCAAGGTAACAGAGCAGTGGGCACACCGAGTCCCCTGGTAACAAAACCAGCACAACATCCAGCTGTCAACCAACCTCACAGTGTACCCGACAGTCGTCATCTCTATGGTTGTCAGACCTGGGCTTTGCACAGGAGACACCCGAGGCTTCTGAAACGCTTCCACGTTGAGTGCGCAGCCTGCGCACAGTCCTCGGCATAAAGTGGCAGGACAAAGTCACAAACCTGGAGATCCTGGGCAGAGCAGAGGCCACAAGCATTGAAGCCGTCATCCTCAAAGCCCAGCTTCGATGGACAGGCCACACTGTGAATGGACGACTTCAGAATCCCCAAAGCGCAGCTGCGGCCTCTATGGCGAACTCTGCCTTGGCAAAACAAAACGAGGAAGGCCCTTCAAACGCCTTGAAGACTGCGTAAAGGCCAACACTGGACATGCTGGAATCCCCCAAAGCAAGTGTATGACCTGTAGGGCAGGACCGGCTTGCGTGCTCTAGCAAAGCAAGCCTCGACAGCCTTGAGAGGAATCGCCACAGCAGCAGCAGCAGCCAGGCCTACATCAAGAAGAGGAAGCAGCAGCAGCCAGGCCTACATGAAGAGGAAGCAGCAGCAGCAGCCAGGCCTACATCAAGAAGAGGAAGCAGCAGCAGCAGCCAGGCCTACATCAAGAAGAGGAAGCAGCAGCAGCCAGGCCTACATCAAGAAGAGGAAGCAGCAGCAGCAGCAGCAGCAGCAGCAGCAGTGCCCCCAAAGCCCGGACAGTTTCCCTGCCCTCACTGCGGATGTCGATTGGTGCAGGTCAGAACTGGGACCCCAAAGCCACATACGACTCTACATCAATCGAAAATGAGAAACACATAGATCTCATCGTCCGACACGACGGATTTCCAAGAAGATAATAATAACAATAATAATACTAATACTACTCATAATATGCAAGCCTATATTGGCTAATAGCGCAGTACCCCCTTCTGAGATGGGGCTCACTTCGCTTTCCATTAAAGTATACAAATTTAAATAAATGACATAAACGTATGTACTAAAAATCACCACTGGCAGTAGTATCACAGTCTCACATCACACAGTCCCAAACCACAGAAAAGAATACACATCACATTCGCCATACAGATTCAAAATGTATATACACCAAGGAATCAGGCATCACAACAATAACAATCACAAATACACACAAATCCACATCAACAGCACATCCAACCATCAGATCACAGCAAGCGTGTGCTGAGGCTGTGGCAGGCTGCAACATGTCGTATTGCATCAAGGATTACAGTCGGAATGTGGAACAGCACACTGTGTTGCAATACATCTTTAAAAAATTCACACACACACACACACACACACACACGCACGCACGCACGCACGCACGCGCACACACGCGCATGACACATGCACGCACGCACGCACACACACGCGCGCGCGCACACACACACACACACACACACACACACACACAGAGGAAAGGTGACCAGGTTTCCAGATCCACCGGTCTTCAAAGCGAAGTGGCAGAAAAGACTCATATCACGGAAGACAGAGCCAAAGAACCCGTCACGTTCAGTGCTAAAAATACACACAGGACATTGCCACGCAAGGACCGTCGCTGGCAACGAAGGCAGCTACAGAGACCTACTGACAGAGATATGACAGAACGGAACAGCGTGATTTCGTGTATGTGTGTCTCTGTGTGTGTGTGTGTGTGTGTGTGTGTGTGCGCGCGCGCGGGCATTGGGGAGAAGGGGGGGGAGGGGTGCACGTGTGTGCGTGCGTGCGTTAACATCTACTTCTACAGCGTGGAAAGGAACGTTGCGTAACAGGAAACTAGGTCACGAATCAGGTGTGATGATGATGTGTGGCACAGGTTATTAACGTAAAAACTGCAGAGCGGAGTCTCAAGCAAATCATTTGCTCACACGAATTCAACCCGCACTATTCATCAGTTATTGCTCATCATCCTCCTGACAAAAAGCGAATGTTTTTGTTGTTGTTGTTGTTGTTGTTTTTTAGGTCAGAAGCGGCTCAGCCTGCTGTTGCTCTTGTCTGTGCTGTTGCATGACATTATTTTCTTGAACATAAATTAAGGTTTAAAACAAACCCCCTCCCCCAACCCCCGTCCCTACGACCGACCTCGCACTTCAACCATTTCTCAGAATCTCTCCTGCTCATCTTCTGCCATTGTGGGCTGTCATTCTCACGTTCAGTCGTATGTACCAGTGGCCTTTTACGCACATAACCGTCCCCCCCCCTCCCCTCCACACACACACCCCTCCACCCCATCCGCCATACATGCAGCCATACTCCTGTTTGTTGTTGTTGCTGTTTGTTTGTTTTATTTTCTTTCTTTTTTTTTCTTCTTTTGTTTTTTTTTTTTTTGGTTGTTTTTTTGGGGGGAGGGGGCGGGGGGGGAGGGGGGTATCCAGGATATGTTCTTGCCAAACGCTGACATGGAATACAGGATCTTTAACGTGCGTATTTGATCGCCTGCGCGTCTGTACATACTAAGAGGGTTCAGGTACTAGCGGGTCTGGAAGATCAAGAGAAAAAAAAACAAACAAAAAACACCTCCACCCTTAACCTGCCAGGTTCATTGAAACCGGGAATGGAAGTCAGAAAACACGACTGGGATTCCAACTGACTCCCCTATTACATGAAGGATTGCTGTCGGAATTTGAGGCGGCATGCTTCAGTTATTAAAATGCAAATGTTATATATATATATATATATATATATATATATATATATATATCACTCACACACACACACAAACACACACACACACACACACACACACAGGGAGGGGGGAAAGACGAGCACTGAAAGTGAAGGGGGGGTGGGGGTTTGACAGGTGGGATTCAGGGAAGGTTGGGGGAGTTGAGGAAAGGGGGGCTCTGACGCTTATACTTATGACGTCACCTCGTCTCATCACACACCCACACACACACACACACACGCGCACACGCACACACACGACCTCTTCATAAAATCTTGAGGGACGGCAGTGCTTTATAAAGAGGTGTACGTGTGGTGGGCGGGGCAGCGGGTGGGGAAAGGAGGGTGGAGAGGGCACGGTAACGTGAGAGGGGTGGGGGTGGGAAGGGCTCAGCGGGGGTCTTAACTTTTCTTCTTCTTTCCTTTCCTTCTTTCCTTCCCTCTCCCCTGATTTTTTTTTATCCCCCCGTCCCAAAATAAACCAGCTTAGAGTGTCGTGTTCCCCAACACGTAACGTCCACGTCACTCTAACCCCGAGGAGAGGGACAGATCCCACGGAGAGACGGAAGGGGGGACCTGCTGATGACACCACCACTGTCCGGCTCCTGTTTCACCTCCAGACTCAACCACCACCTCAACACTGTTAGCCCTAACCCTGCCACGGGTTTCCAGGTTTCAGCCAGGGGGTAGAGGTTGGGTGGGGGAGAGGCTCTGGGGGAGCGGGGGGAGGCTCGAATGGCTGTGTTTTTTGGCGTATGACCCTGCTCTCTTGAAGTGCCCGCTATGCGCCAAGCATACAGCAGCACCTTTAACCCACGTGTGTCTTCCTCGGTGGATGGTTTTGTTGTACCTGCTAGAAAGGTCCTGCTATTCATCGCGCGTGTGCTGTCGTCAGACACAAAGTGTGAGAGCTGAGGCAGGTGGGTGCACATGGCGGAGACACACAGGTGAGGTGTTCTGTTTTTATTGCTGTTGTTTGTTGTTGTTTTTTCCTGTGATGTGGGGTCTGTGTTGAAAACTGTTACTGTGTTCCAAGTTAATGGTGTGTGAGTGTCCAATTTATCCATTAATTCTAAATGTTTACATCCATGCTCATATACACGAACTTACCATATTATATCGGGTGTCCGCCAAAAAGTGAACCGCTTTTTCACAAGAATTTTCTCAGTGATAAAGAAACCGAATTCATTGGAAATTTTCACACAGTAACCTTAGGGTATCATCAACAAGTCTGCAAAATATCTAAAAGTTCGGACGCAAATTATGCGAGTATTGTCAAATTAAGGGTAAAATGGGACCTTTGCTTACCGGACCGCGAAGGGGGTGGGAGGTTCGAGACTTGTCGGAAATGAAAAGAGAACTTTCACTGCTGGGCTTAAAGTTCAGCTCGACTCCAACTGAGAGAAAAAGCAAGACAGACAGACAGACAGACATAGACGTGCAAACAGAGAGGCATAAAGAATTTTAAGTGTATAAATGATCTTGACAACGTCAGTCAACTAGTCTCTGGGAAGTTAGGAGAACGGTGAGTTGAGCGGAAGGGGTGACGTGTGTGGGAGGTGGGGCGGGGTGAGGTGCGGTTCCTCTTTAGCCCACGAATAACTACTACTTTTTTTTTCAACATCCAGGCGTGTTATTCTTAGTGTCAGTGTTAAATGCTTTTAACAATTCAGTCACTTTTTTTTTTAAGTCTAACATGCCACACGGTTATTAGTGGGCTTTTTTTCCAGACGACTTTGGAATTTCACATTTTGGCAAAAGAAAAATGTCCTCCTTTAATTCTTTCTCCATTCATTACACGGCAGACAGAACTGAAAATACACGGACTGAAAGAAGCGGGAAACAGCTTCACATAGCCTACTTCAACGGCTGCCGCATAAATAACATTAAAGTGCATTGCATTGATTAAACATTAGAAGATGAAAATTAGTTTGCTATACACTATCATCCTACTGTTCTGTTCAGTGATCGTGAAATGGAAAATTATTGTCAGCATACACACACATACGCGCGCACGCACGCACGCACGCACACACACACACACACACACACACACACACACACACAACCATCACACAGAACTGATGACTGTTCTAATAAATACTTTTACTGCATATATTTACTCTGGTACGGCCACATAACAAGCTCTAATGGCCTTGCTGAAACAGTCCTCCAAGGAACTGTTGAGAGAGGGAGACGGAGGGGGAGACTAAAAAATTATAAAATAGAAAAATGTATAATTTTTTTAACCCTTTCACCACCAAGCTCGCATTTATGCACAGGCTAGGTAGAGGACCCATGTCACTGAAAGGTGACCAGATCATTAGTCTGTTATCCATAAACCTACTGCTCTTAATGTTCGGTGGTAGGATAGGCCATATTTTCTATACATTGCAGGGGGAATCCCCAGCTATTCTTAGCTACTGTCTTTCCTGTGTTTGTACCACAGGGAATTTTGTACTCTAAATTGACTGGCGGTGAAAGGATTAAACAACAGAAAACGACGGACTGCCAACATTACAGAATGGACAGGAAACTGAACCATTTGCAGAGACCCCAGGCTTTGACACAAAACACAACAGACCTGGAAGACTCTGGAGAACAGTTCAGTGCGGAGCCCAAATAAGATAAGATAAGAATAACTTATTATCTCCAACTGGAGAAATTTGGTCAGGTGCATTATCACAACATAGACAAGTAAACAACATGGGGACCATAACTGTAAAAGCCAACAACAGCCCCTACAAATATTACGAAGATACAAATGTAAAAAATATCACATACATCGTTTCATACATATATCCACACACTGCAGGTAATAACTAGTATTCTTAATGTAAAAACAGAAAGAATGAAGAAACATTATTTGAATATAATTATAAACATTGCCTACTATACTGCACATTGATTATAATAGACAGATAAGATAAGAATAAAGATGAATTGCGGAAAACCACAACCAGATTATCAGCACACACCCGCACCTCCCCCCACCCCCACCCCACACACGCGGATAACTTGATTAAACAAGAGTAATAAACATATGTTCTCAAATAAAAGCATTTCACATATTCGCTTTTAAAAACATTGTAATTGTGACTCTTCACTGAGTTTGGGGAGGAGGAAGAAGAAATGGAGGAGGAGGAGAAAAAAGAAGAAGAAATGTGAATGATAGTCGAGTGTTTGAGAGTCATAGTCCTTCACAAAAAACTAAGCCGTAAATGACTTCCCACTGCAATTGAGAAATCACTGATTATATAGTTCTCACTTTGCTCTTGGCCCAACTATAAGCTGATGTCAGTTACAATGCAAAGAAAGGCCCCTCTTCACACACACACACACACACACACACACACACACAAACAAAATCATACATCCAGTACCACAACGTGAACAAACGTTTATAGGACACAGGGTGAGACGTGAATAGGTCTTTCAAAAATCGCCCTGGCGGAACATTTATGACACGATAATATACA
>NC_134879.1:44798657-44803657 GCF_041734735.1 Babylonia areolata | reverse complement strand
GAGGAGGAGGGGGAGAAGAGGGGAAGAGAAGGAGAGGAGGAGGAGGAGGAGGAGGAAGAGAAAAAGAAGGAGAGAAGGAGGAGGAGAAGAGAAGGAGAGGAGGAGGAAGAGAAGGAGAGGAGGAGGAGAAGGAAGAGAAGAAGGAGAGGGTGAGGAGGAGGAAGAGAAAAAGGAGAGGGTGAGGAGGAGGAGGAAGAGAAGGCCGAGGCGAAGAGAGAGAGAGAATCTTGGAAGTGGGTTAGAAAGCCCCTGTTGATCTCTCTCTCTCTCTCTCTCTCTCTCTCTCTCTCTATTTATTCATACGTATTTGCTTGCGCTTCCGGTTTTGTACGCGATTCTCTTCTCCGGCCATCCCCCTTTCCCTTTCTTGAGTGTTCTGAGTGTTTGCAATCTTAACCGTTTGTTTACCGACGCTCCCAAATCTACCTCTCTTCCTCAACCGCTTTCTCTCTCATTCTCTGCCTCTCTCGTGAAGTGAATGATGATTCACGTGTCCATAATTTATAATTTACATGCTGTTTTGAGATAAATGTGCATTTCTCTTTCTTTTTTTTTATTGTCTATTTTTCTTTTGCTTTTTTTTTTCGAGTGCTGCATGAATTAAGAAAAAAAAAAGGAAGCGTTGTTTGCTTACCTTCTTACCCCCCCCCCCACCCCCCCTGCCTCCGATAAAATAAAAATCGTTTGCCATCTCTTCTCTCTCTCTCTAGTTCGCTCTCGCTCCCCCACCCCCCACCCCCCCTCCCACCCCCACCCCATTCCACCACTCAAGCACGCACACAAACCAGTTTGTGTTTATCTAGCAATTTTCCTCGTAACGAAAGAACTTTGTGTTGTCTTCTTACCTTCTCTCTCTCCCTCTCGCTCGCTCTCTTGATCCCCCTCCCTCCCCTCAGCCCATCTCCTCCCCCCCACTCACCCACACACACACACACATACACACACACACACACACCTATCCCACTCTATCCCGTAATACTCAATGTGTTATTTTATAAAAAGTATTAACCCTTTCATCGCCAAGCTCGCATTTATGCACAGGCGTGGTAGAGAACCCATGTCACTGAAAGGTGACCATTCATTGGTCTGTTATCCATGAACCTACTGCTCTTAATGTTCGGTGGTAGGATAGGCCATATTTTCTATACATCGCAGGGGGAATCCCCAGCAATATTTAGCCACTGTCTTTTCTGTGTTCATACCACAAGAGGAATTTTGTACTCTAAATTGACTGGCGGTGAAAGGGTTAAACTGTTAATGATAATAATAATGGATACTTATATAGCACACTATCCATAAATCTGCTCTAGGTGCTTTACAAAAACGCTTTTGTTAACATAAAACATCATATCTATGTTACATACACACACCAAAATGTGACTACACACACACACACACACACACACACACTGCATACATACATTTTAACATACATGCATACATGTTCTGGCAACTTAGCGGTCGGTGAAGAAGCACTGGAAATACTGTCGTTTTTCTTTGATCTTCTACAGATGGGCTGAGTATAAGGTACGAGCTCTTGGTTCCAGGACTCACCCCTCGAAAGAGGCAGCCCTCACCGAGCCATGGCCCGAGCCCTAAAGGTCTTGACCTCAAGGGTCTTTCTTTCAACAAGTCTCTTCACCCACCCTCATCTCTACCTTGTCTCTCTGACCATGTGTTCACCTCTCGTCCTGACCGCTACTCTTCTAACACTCTGTTCACCCCACTCATCCCCTGCTCTTCCTCACAGCCCCTCCCCCCACACACAACACACCTATCTGCCCCTCCCCCCACACACAACACGCCCACACACCTATCTGCTCTAAGCCCTGACACTCACCACCCTTCACTCAGTCTGCAGTTTTTCCGCTGTCTTCCACTTCAAGGTCTTCTCTCTGTGAAGACACAAAAGTGATCAGGCGAACGTCGACACGTCACTTGTGCCCCCGCCCCCCCTCCCCTTCTCTCTTACCTTTCCCTTCCCTCTGCCCCACCCCATACACCCCCCAAACCCAAACACCCCCCCGCCCCCCTTCACTCTTTCCTCCCCTCCTACCACGTTTCGCCTCCTCAATCGTTACATAAAAGCTTTCAGGACAACTCAGGATCAACTACAAGTCCACATTATCTGTCTGTACGTTAGGCCTACATGTATTTTTACCCATAAAGTTTCATCAACCTCTTCGTTTTTTGTTTGGGGTTTCAGATTCACAGGTTAAAACAACAGCTGAGCGCTGCATGTTCTCCTTCGTGCGGCTGGCACACACAAACACCACAGCTAAAAGAGACTGCGATTCTTCATCGTCGTGTTCCGGTGATCATATAGCACGTGATACACCAAGACATCGTCTGACTGCGGCGGTTCCTTCTACACTTGCTGTGGACTGACATGCTCACGTGTCGCTGGACGCTTCAGGCAGTCAAGGCGCTCCACTCTCTGCGGCCAGTTTGCAGGTGTGTCAGCCCCACCGTCTGTGGGCGAGTCTGAGGTCTCTCCACACTGCTTGCCGCCAGTTCCTCTTCCTTTCAACCTGTACAGTGAAAGGTGCACCGCACGTACGGCGCAGTCCTGTGTACAGTTACAGGACCGGGAGGTCAGTACTCCACTGCAACGTCTGTTCTGCAGCACCGTCATCAGGGCGTGATCGACAGTGGTTCCTCTTCACAGTGCCGTATTTCTCGTGCCAGATAATCAAGTATTCGGAGTGTTCCTCAGTCTTGAATGTTCCTTCCTTTATTCTGCGCCAAAGTATTGCAAAACGCGGAGGATAAAGGCGTTCTTGTTGGTGTGCAACGTTGTCATTTGTGGGGAGGGAGGGAGGAAAAGAAGAGTGGATAGTGAAAAACTCCATGCGATCCCCGGAACCGAATGACAGAAAGCTGTTGTCGTGCGCACACTACGAACTAACTGTACACTCTGAACAGACCAGTTGAGACACCATGGTGACAGGCAGGAAAGGACAGACGTTCCTGGTCATGCCAGCGCCGAGAACTGTCATCCTGACAATAACACAAGTCTAAAGGTCTTCAACTCTTTTAACTCTCTCCATACGAACGGCGAAAGAGACGACGTTAACAGCGTTTCATCCCAATTACCATCATCATCATCAAAATACTGATTACAAGCGGAAGGCTCTTACACTGAAGAGGTGAATGTTGACAAAGAATACCACAGTTCTGACGACGGAAGCTAAAGGTTGGGTCATTCAGACACCCACTGGACATCCGAGGGGTGTGTGTAGAGGAGAAGAGAGGACTGGCCGTACTGAGTGAGTTAATGCCAGTGCGGCTGTAGATGCATATCCACTGTGTCCAGGGCTCGCTGTAGAAAAGCGGGGCCCAATTCCTCTCCTTCCGCAGTTTTAATCTTCCCCAACCGAAGTTAGGCAGCCATTCACACCTGGTGGAGTGAGGGAAATCGGAACAGAGTGCTTTTCCCAGGGACACCACACCATGCCAAAAAGAAAAACCGGGGCCTCGAACCCTGATCAATGGTGAACACTGGATCACAAGTCCAACGCCTAACCGACTCTGCCACGGCGCTTTCTGTTGACAAGTCATCCACACCACACCACACCACGCCACGCCACGCCACGCCACACCACACCACGCCACACCACGCCACACCACACCACACCACACCACACCACTCAGTCATGTCCTGAACAATCCCATCGCTCAGGTCAGCACAGACACACAAGTGTAGCATGAACACTCACACCTCAGACACCCTGCCCGCACCCTCACCCAACGACAACGGCGGCACAGACACAACACAGACCCCCTGTGCACCGCAAGGACTTCAAAGCGGTGCGCACACTAATTCGAAGACCGGACAAAAAACCTCTTCACCTTCTACAGACAAGACGGACACGCGGCTTAAGGAAGAAGACGACTGCGCAATGGACACCAAGACAGAACTCCGCCCCACGGAACAGGACAGACATGGAAGCGGAGTGTCCACAGACAACCCCCGAATCATCGTGGACAAGGATACGACGGCCCCGCCCCCAGCCCCCAACGGGGAGGGGCCCCCACAGCCCCCCAGCCCCACGGATGACGGCCACCTGAGGGTGCAGGGCTGGAGGGACTCCCCGCACAGGGCCCATCATCAGCACGGCGGGGACGCCGCTCTCGGGGGGCCTGGGGACGGCGCGGAGGACTGGAGGAGTTGCTGCTACACGGAGGACGAGACCAGTGACTGGGAGACGCCCGTGGATGTGGAGCTGGAGGTTCTGCCTGCCGGACTCTGCCAGGTGAGGCGCTGCGCCAGCATGCACACCCACGCACGCACGCACCCACCCACACGCACACGCACGCACGCACGCAAGCACACAAGTTTCAAGTTTTAATTATCCTTTCACTCCTATTGGAGTATGCAGGATTACTGCAAAATAATCTTAGGTGATCTGTTTGTGCCTCATTTTAATGCAGAGGACATATGAATTAATGAAAAATGTTTCTGTATCAATGTACAATATGTTAATTGAAGCAATTGAGAGATCACCTTTATGGCATACCTATCGACGCAACTGAGTGTAAAACCTACAAAATCAATGGAAAGAAATCATTAAGGAACAATGCCGATCTCTCTCTCTCTCTCTCTCGCTTCTTTTTCGCCTCCCCCTCCTCTTTCTTCGTTCCTGTTGACTTTCCTCTCTGCTCCTGAAGAACCCCGTAACGCCATGTCGGTTGATGCCATCAGATCTCATACACTGACGGTAATCGTATCGCAAACCTTCCGTCATCACAGCTTTCGCAGTCTGAAGCTGCCAGCGATTACATGTATTATGAAACGGAATTATTTTGTCCGGAAAGGTTCGAGTATTTTCTCTCCTTTTGTCATATTCACCAGATTATGCTGTAAGTTCTTACCAATTGATTTATCATCTTTTAAAAACACATTCTTTAAGTGTTATTAAAAAAAAAAGTTTTTAAAAGAAGAGAGAACCACCTGCAAACTTCACTGGAATCTGTAAATTCACGTGTAAGTTTTACTT
>NC_134879.1:44761157-44793657 GCF_041734735.1 Babylonia areolata | reverse complement strand
CTTCAAACTATCGCTTTGGGAACCAGGCTTTCGAAAAAGACATTCCACAGCTATTGTTACTGATCCTCTACGCTGCTGCCATCATTCAACCACTGACATAATCTTCTTCTGACAGTGGTTCTTTTGGCTATACACAGCTGAAACCAGATAACACATTGTCGAGAAATCTGCTGGGGGGAAAAAACACAACTATCTTTAAAATGGTGTTTATGAGAGACCAAGAGAACTCAGAACTCAGAACTCGAAAAAAAAATTTATATTATTATTTTTTTTTTTTAATTCAAGGATTAAGATTTTGGCCATGGCCCATTCTTCCAAACTGTCCTTGCTAGTCTACACCAGTTACAATAGCACATATATATTTAATGAAAAGGGGAGAAAGAGATAATTAAAAAGAGAGAAAAAAAAGTCCTACAGAAAGAATATGATAAAGAACAGACACACGCGCAAACACACACACACACACACACACACACACACACACACACAGATTGACAGAAGGGAGAGAGAGGGGAAGGGGAAGAGAAATGTGTCACCAGTATCGACAAGCGGATGACTAAAGCCACATTGTTGTTATCATCACAGAGAGAGACAGGGAGACAGCGACAGAAAAGTGGCAGCAGTGAAATTTTAATTACTGAGAGAAAAATGTATGAGCGGAAAAAAATTGCGTCTTAGTTGTTGTTTTGTAATTATTTCATCATTCTAATTTTCCAAATGGAATGAAAACAAAACGAAACAAAGCACTGCATTCTTTTCAAACCACGCAGTTGTGTTCATAATGATGTCAATAAACATGAATAAATCATTTAAACACATTCACCAAACATTCGTTTGTAAATACGCTTAATCACAACATTACAAAGGAGAGACAGACATAATATTTTGAAACAAGGGTGTGACTGCGATGACAATTACAAATTCATTAGATGAGACACCCGGACACACCACACAGACACACACCCACACCACACCACACAGACACAGACACACACCCACACCACACCACACACAAAGAGTGGGGGAGGGACAGGATAGCAAAATCAGAAAGATCACAGCACACAGCAGCCCAACGAAGTGCACCTCTTCCAGCTTAAACTATGTAATTGTTCCCCAAAGCCATTTCAACACTACCCCATAGTGTTCTGTAGTGTTATTCTTATTATTGGTTGTTGTTTTTTGTTGTTGTTGTTTTTAATTGCCTCTCTTGAGTATTAGGTAAACTGGATGAGTCCACTAGCCGTGTGGTGGTTGTGCTATTGTGTTTTACAGTCACTTTATGAAGAGTGGAGACCTGTGTGTACGTGCATATTTCTGTGCGTTGCGTGTGGGGGTGGGGGGTTGGTAGTTAAATGCTGAAAGAACTGGCAGGGCTGTTACGTGCATGGTATTCAGATTATTACTAAATGCCCTATATGCAAAATATTTTGAAAATATTGAATGCATTTGCAAGTGTCGTTTAACGGTAGAGCACGTTTTAACCCGCTGTTTAGAAATGAAACCTTTTTTTTTGCCTCCAGAAATTATTGAACATGTGTTACTAGTTTCAAAATTTAATTGTTTTTGGAAAAGGTTTACATATTTCAAAATGTTCTTTATTAATTTTAAAGTCAGCTAGTTATGTCTTAAATAGTCCAGCTGGTTGTTATTGTAGGTCCCCACAAAATCCTCTTTTCAAATAACAATCTATATTAGTATTGCAAACACTGTTTGATGATTGATTAATTTTGTGTCCAAATCCCGCTTCTTCCATCTCACACACACCCTTCCGATATTACGTTTTTCTTTCTCCAGTCACTGACACTCACCCTCTCCATTCTGCATTTTATACTCTGTCTTTTCCACATTCTGTTGTCTCTCTCTCTCTCTCTTCCTTCTTCAGTCCCCTCCCCTCCCCCCTCCACCTCAACCCACCCCCTTTTTCAGTTGAATAATTCTTCCCCTGCCATTGATTTTCAGAAATGATGATTTCTAAGTAAAATTAGTAAAAACAATGATCATGATGATAGAAATAAGAATAATATTAACAATAATAATTTCATCAATACCATCATTTATTTTCAATCTAATATCATCATCTTTGATGAACAGACTATAAATAAATAAACGAAAGTCTGGTTGTGTCGGGGGGAGGGGTGGGGGACATGCGTAAACCACAACTGTTTTCTGTAACTTTTATGTGGAGTGGCCGATGACTGTCAGTATATCATTTTAACACCCCTTGCGCAAACCAAATTAATGCTGCTTCTGCTTAATACCATCATCACAATTATCACATTGTTGCAACTGCTGATGCCTCGTGCACTTATCACATCAGTCTCGGTCCTGTATTTTCCCCATGTCCTTTCCTTTTTCATTATCTTCACACACACACACACACACTTTTTTTTTACCACTATCTCCATTTCCCCGGAAATCGTTATCGTCTCCAGTGCACTAAAGTAAAAAAGTTACTTTCCCCCCCGTAGCATCTCTTCACTCCGTTGCTCCTCTCCTTATTAACTCACCGAACCTCCCAACCCCTGATAATGATCATGACCCTGCGTGGGCCGGCTGAGCCATAAATCAAAAAGGAAATCATTCACCACGTGCCGCCCCCTCCCTCCCGCCATCCCCCTTGACCCCGACCTCCCCGACCCATGTATGATAGTCAGTCGTGTCCGACAATGACCATCAAAGCAGCAGAGGAGGCAACTGCTGTCCCGACTATCTGGGCTAGAATTAGATTATAGCGGAGAGTGTCTTGCCCAAGTTACATCCCCAACCTCTCGGCCAAGAGGTTTTTAGGACAGTCGGCGTTGGGATGGTTCCCACAGGCTGCAGCACTAAGAGCCAGTGCAATGTTGCCTCCTGGTCTAAGAGTCATAGTCCACCACAAAAGACAAAGCTGTAAATGACTTGCCATTTCAATGGAGAAACCATTGATGATACAGCTCTCACTTTGCTGCTGGCCGAGTTGTTAACTTATGTCAATGGAGAAACCATCGATGATACACCTCTAACTTTGCTGTTGGCCCAATTGTATAAGCTGAGTGTTGGGCCCCGACCCTGACTCCTGTGTGGACATTGAAGACGAGGGTTGCATGCACACAGTTTTCCTCAACCCAGGCAGACTACGTGCAGATGCAGGATCTTCAGAGCCGGTTCGCCTCGCCCAGCGTCATGGACGTCAAGATGGGCCTCAGGACCTATATGGAGAAGGAGCTGGAAAAGGCCCTCAAGGAACCCACGCTCAGAAAGGTGTGTGGGGCGGGGGTGGGGGACTGAAGGGAGACGGACTACTTGTGGGAGAGAGGAACGGGGTGTGGGAGGAGGAGTGGACAAAACGGAGGGAGGGATACAGATGTTTAATCAGATACAGGCCTTGGCCCCATACTGAACTTGGGGCTAATACAAAAGAACATAATGCATAATTTTCACTAACAAAACGTAGCAGTTAACAGACATAAGGTCTGCAAACGAATATTAAGCGACTGCAGTGCGTAGCCCTTGCTTACCTCATAACTATACATAGCTAAATTAAAGACTCATTTCTTGAAGGGGGGATACAGGGAAAGATAGAGAGAGTGAGGGGGCGGGGGGGGGGAGATGTTAGGAAAAGAGGGGACAGGGAGCGGGAGGGAAAAGGGATGGTCAAGAGGGAGGGTGGAAGAGAGGGGGAGAGAGAGAGAAAGAGAGAGAAACGAATAGCCAAGAGGAAGGAAGGGATGATCAAGAGGGATGGAGAGAGAGAGAGAGTCAAACCTGAGTGCACGTTGCCTTGTTGCCCTCCTGTTCGAATACACTACCAAAATAGATATCATGCCCGAAATATTCGGATTCAGATTCGGACTCAATATTCTGTTGATAAGGTCATACTTACAGTCCCTTATATAAACATAAGAGACAAAAAGGAAGACCAGAAAGTCGCAAATCAGTATAGAACGAACAGTTATAATACAACAAACCTACGACGTTTAAACGCTCTGCATATGCACATAGACACATACACATAACTAGCTGCCTTGACTTTTGCACCGACCATTCGCGATAGTCAGGTCTTGAGAGCTACAAGAGAAAAAAAAAAAAAAGACAGAAGTTAATTCTTAGTCCGACCGGTGTGCCTGTATATGTGTGTGTGTGTGTGTGTGTGTGTGTGTGTGTGTGTGCATGTGCTTGCACGCGCGTGCGCTTGTGTGTGTGTGAGTGCTTAAGTACGTGTGTGTGTGTGTGTGTGTGTGTGCGCACGCGCGTGCATGTGTGTACGTGTACGTGCATGTGTGTATGCGTGCAATGTCCTAAGGGCGTGTGCCACGGTGTGTAAGCGTGAGTGCAATCGTACCCCCAGCCTAGAAGTGAACGTGCTGTTTGGCCAGGACCTGTACGAAAAGATGGTGAGTGTGGACCCCGAGGCGCCCTCCCCCGAGGAGAGAGAGATGGGGGCCATCACCAAGACCCGATACCTCAGGTTCCGTGATGACATGAGTTCCACATCTTCCCTAGGATTCCGGATTGAAGGCATCAAGGTGTGTACAGAGACAGAGACAAAGAGAGAGAGAGAGAGAGTGTGTGTGCGTGGGTGTGAGAGAGAGAGAGAGAGTGTGTGTGAGTGTGAGTGAGTGAGAGAGAGAGAGAGAGAGAGAGAGAGTGAGTGTGAGTGAGAGAGAGACAGAGAGAGAGAGAGAATGTTTCTGTATCCTCCCTAGGATTCCGGATTGAAGGCATCAAGGTGTGTACAGAGACAGAGACACACACACAAACACACAGAGAGAGAGTGTGTGTGTGTGTGTGTGTGTGTGTGTGTGTGTGTGTGTGTGTGTGTGTGAGTGTGAGTGTGTGTGTTGGCCAACGCATGCACCTGCTTGTGTGTTTCGGTGTCTTTTCACTGCGTGGAATTAGATTGATCTTAGATTCATTAATTTTTTGGCACCTTCTAATAAATACACTGGATTGCAACATTCGCTTCTTTATGGCTTTCAATCCTTTTTTCTTGTACCTTTTCTAAAACATGCTTTACCAATTAACGACCAGATCAGTTTCAGTTTCAGTTTCAGTAGCTCAAGGAGGCGTCACTGCGTTCGGACAAATCCATATACGCTACACCACATCTGCCAAGGAGATGCCTGACCAGCAGCGTAACCCAACGCGCTTAGTCAGGCCTTGAGAACGACCAGAAGGATCTTTGTGTTTCACTGTGGCTGTGTGTGCACACGTGCACATTGGTGTATTCAAATAAACCTTTTTCTTCTTAGTTCCGTGACAGTAATGAGCTTTGACATCAAAATGTGATGGCTGCTTCCACAGACATCGGCTATTGCCTCCAAGGACTTCAAGAAAACAAGGACCCCTGAAGACGTACAGAAGGCACTCAATGATTTCGTGGGAAACAACACTGATGCCTTGGTAAGCACATGAGCATGCATGAGAAATAACAAAAATAACCACCATAATAACAAAAATAACGATGACGATGATGCTGATGGAGAAGAAGAATGGGAATTATCATCATCAGGCAAAATCATTTCTTCCCGTCCACTCCTCTTCGGTGTGACTGGCGGAGTGAATGTCCACGCCTTGTTGTGAGCACTACTAATTCCGTCTTGAGGGGGGAATTGTGGATATTGCCAATATTATCATCAACATCACCATTATGGTCATGATATTGTTATGGAAATTATAATAATAATAATGATAGTACAAATCGGATATACCTGACAGGCAGCAGATCTTGATGAACTGTATATATTAGGCAAGGTCTTTTTGTGGATACTTTACATTCATACAAAAAAGGGGGCGTGACATAGTATGGCGACAAAACAGCACTCTCTTTGGAGGACTGCAAGAGCAAGTCTGATGAGTTTCACAATATTCAGTTAAGTCTGCAGATGGAAGAGGCGAAGAGAGGCAGAACGGAAACTATACTTAGAAATAGGACTTCGGTATCTCAGCAAACTATTCTCATCGCCGTAAAAGTTCGTCAGCGTATCTTGTGCACTGTCATTTTATTTTCGCACAATGATGACTGCAACGAAGCAGACATTTCACATTCTGTGTGTGTGTGTGTGTGTGTGTGTTTCTAGAGTAATGGCCCATTTCACTTTAACAAGAACCAAGTCTGGGAGTGATGATTGGAAAGGTTTCCATTCAACGCACACATTTTCTCACACCATGCACTTACCTAAAGAAGATTTCTTCGCCAAGATTGACCACCCATGTCGACCTCCTCTGACCTTTGCACGTGATACAGCGCCGACACAACAGGTGAAATTGTCATGGCGGCAAATAGTGTTATTCGTTGAAAGCAAATGTTTGTCGCACCACATCAAACGCAGACCACTGGATGGGTAGACTACTGAGGAGTAAAAATGTTCACTTTTCCACAGTACTAAAAGTTAATGTTGTAGGAGACTGGCCATTACTTACACAGAAACTTCATGCAATACATTACAGAACTCAGGTGCTTGAGCGTCTTGCTCTGCCGTTCTCTCATGTGGGTACAGAACAGAGCAACCTTGGCCTTCATGACGTAACGGTTTCATGTGCAGCCACTGCACAGGGTACAGCCAATCAGACAAGATGTGTGTGTGTGTGTGTGTGTGTGTGTGTGTGTTCTTTGGAGATGAAAAAAATGTTTGGGGTGCGCGCTCATGTTATATGCTATTTGTTTCAACAAATAATCAACGATCATTCAAATTGAATTTCCCAACTCCCAGCCTGAGTTCATGTATATGACGAATAGAGCTAGATATATCCTTTCGTTTTTTGATATTTCAACATGCTTAACTTTCCGGTCTCCAACATGGTTTAAAAAAAAATAATTTATTATCATTATTATTATTTTCATCATAATTGTTATTATCCAGTTTTGTTTGTTTATTTATTTATTTATTTATTTAAGGAAGACAGCTCCATGTTCAAAGTGTGTTCAGCGCTGAAAGAAAGCGTTCTTAAATTCGCAAACGTTTTGCATGCTCGCCACATTCCAAATACACGTCCATCTCCCATCAATATATAATTATAATGCTGTATTCGATTCCAAACTGAAAGCTACACGTAAAACGTTAAACTCAGTTGTCAGTCGACATACACAACCAGGTTTACTGTTGATCTACTGTAGGCTGCACGTAAAGCGCTATAGTTTCTTGGCCATCAGCTTTCAATCGTAGTCTGACAGATTTCAAGAAGTATTAGAGAATTCAACAAATCACGGTTATTCTTGGAAAACACAAATCATGCTGAAGATTTTTATTTTCGGTGATGGCTACTAAATAACAAGGTTCAGAAATGTCTACATGCACTGATACACACAGATTACATACGTTACATTTCACACCTTTTTACACGCCCATACACACACACATACACACTGGCACGTGCGCACACACGTGTGCTCACAAATACACAACATATATGACACATACCTACACATTCACAATCTTAGTCTGTATTCACACCACATCAAAAGAAGAGAACACTGTGTAGGCCCGCATACTTCCTGCATTCTTTTTTTCAAATTCAGTTCTTTGTTGTCACCGCTTGTCGAACTCCGTTGCTGGTAATTACAATTAAGCTGACAGTCACCAGCAATACTCAGTGTTTCTGATGCAGAATATTACCACTTAGATTAGTTCAACATTGGCATGAACATTGCCAAAGAATATTGATTCGTCCCTTTCACACAAATATATATTTATCTACACACACACACACACACACACACACACACACATATATATATATATATATATATATGTGTGTGTGTGTGTGTGTGTGTGTGTGTGTGTGTGTGTGTGTGTACTTTTGTTTTCGGTTTCATGCTGGCAATCTCTACGTGTGCTTCTGTGATCTTTTCTGGCAGGAAAAGTACATCACCTTGCTACAGGACCTGAAAAAGCAGCAAGAATCTTCACAGTTCTTTCGTTCCCACGAAGTAAGACACATATAACCCCTATTTGTCTGTTTGAATAGTGAAGCCCCCCTCTCCCCCACCCCCCCACAATTCGTTTTAATTTTATAAATCAAAACTATTTTATTCAAATACAACTGAAAAAAAACCCTGAAAAGTGGAAGGAAGGGAGGAGCGAAATTGTGATAAAAAAAAAAATAATGCAAATCAAAACACTGACACACTCCATTTGTTTGCAGTTGTTTTTCCTGTCCTCTTTCTTGACTGTCCATCAAAGTGCAAGAACTGGTTTTTTTCTATTCCTTGTTTGTTTTTCCATTGTTGGCAGTATTGTGTACAAATAATGGAAAGGCCCTTGTTTTTTTGCTGTGGCTGCAGTAAGTTCCTGCTGTTCATCTGTGCATAATCATAGTCTATCGTTTACGCTTATCTGCCTACACTGTCCGTGAGGGCCCGGCTTTGTGATTCCCATTCACGCCCTGAAGTCCAGTCATTCGGATGAGGTCCTGTGTGCAGCACACTGAAGAAATAACCCAAGTCAATGAAAGGGTTGTCCTTTGAAAAAAAAAATTATGTGGGAGAAATCCACGCTGATAGGTACACAAAGGCACAGGCATGCACTCAAGGCCTGACTATGCGCGTTGGGTTATGCTGCTGGTCAGGCATCTGCCAATCTAATGTGGTGTAGTGTATAATTACTATGGACTTGTCCAAACGCAAATACGCTTCCTTGTGAAATTGAAACTGTTAACTCCTCTATCATGGTATATACCCATAATATAGTGTGTCTATGTTGATACTTTCACAAGTGGACCAAACCACAGACACGGTATGTCCAGACTGTCCAAAGACAAACTAAATACAAGAAGAGGATACTGAAAGCTTTTGATAATAGTCATTGTTGCCATCACACTCACCATCAACAGCTTTTATCTGGTGATTATATTATCATTATCATCAACACCATTATAATTACCATCTTCATCATTGTTATCATCATCAATATCATTATTGTCATCGTATCATTGTCATCAACATCATTATAATTATCATCATCTTCATCACTATTATCATCATCAATATTATCATTGTCATCATCATTATCATTATTACTTTTTAACATCTGTATGCAGATGATCATCATTACCTTTAAACACCTTCGTGCAGATGATCATCATTACCTTTAAACACCTGTGTGCGGATGATCATCATTTCCTTTAAACACCTTCGTGCAGATGATCATCATTACCTTTAAACACCTGTGTGCGGATGATCATCATTTCCTTTAAACACCTTCGTGCAGATGATCATCATTACCTTTAAACACCTTCGTGCAGATAATCATCATTACCTTTAAACACCTTCGTGCAGATAATCATCATTACCTTTAAACACCTTCGTGCAGATGATCATCATTACCTTTAAACACCTGTGTGCGGATGATCATCATTTCCTTTAAACGCCTTCGTGCAGATAATCATCATTACCTTTAAACACCTGTGTGCAGATGGTGGGGAGTTCCCTGCTGTTTCTCCATGACAGTGGCGGCAAGGCAGGGTTATGGATGATTGACTTTGCCAAATGCAGCCCCCTGCCCGCAAAGGTCAGCGTGGACCACAGCTCTCCATGGCTTCCTGGTGCCAACTATGAGGACGGCTACTGGCTCGGTCTTAACAATCTGACCTCAATATTCCAGAAAATTGCCGCTTCTAAACAACAGGGACCAAAATGAGGGATGTATTTTCATTAGTGTTGGTCTGAACAAACTGACATCTGTATTTTAGAACATTGCCGCTTCTAAACAAACGATGGCAAAATGAAGGATGTGTTTTCATTAGTGTTGGTCTGAACAAAGTGACATCTGTATTCCAGAACATTGCCGCTTCTAAACAACTGGTGGCAAAAAGAGGGATGCGTTTTCATTAGTGTTGCATGTTGGTCTGAACAACAAACAGACATCTGTATTCCAGAACATTGCCGCTTCTAAACAAACGATGGCAAAATGTGAGATGCATTTTCATTAGTGTCAGTCTGAACAAAGTGACATCTGTATTCCAGAAAATTGCCGCTTCTAAACAACAGGGACCAAAATGAGGGATGCATTTTCATTGGTGTCGATCTGAACAAAGTGACATCTGTATCCTAGAACATTACTGCTTCTAAACAATTGGTGGCAAAATGAGGGATGCGTTTTCATTTGTGTCAGTCTGAACAAAGTGACATCTGTATTCCAGAAAAACTGCCACTTCCAAACAAAAGGGAACAAAATAAGGGAGCCGTTTCCATCAATGTCGGTCTGAACAAACTATGTATTACAGAAAATTGCTGCTTCTAAACAATTGATGGCAAAATGAGGGAGGCGTTTTCATTAATGTTGGTCTGAACAAACTATGTATTCCAGAATTGCCGCTTCTTGTAAAAAAAATAAAAATAAAATAAAATAAAATAAAATTCGTATCAGGCAATAGTCAATGAACTTGAAAATGTCTTTGAACACGCACTTATGTACACAAATCATCCTGGGGCTTCCATAACTCCTGAAAGTCACTCGCACCTTATTTAATTGAGGACAACGGGTATGAACTTGTATGTATGTTTTCTTGATTGGATGGATCTTTCCTGCCTCTTCCCCTTTTTGATTGGTGTTACCGATATAGTCAACATCACGCTACTTGTCCCAAACCCAAGCAGACTGCCTCCATGATTCAGGTCTCCGAAGATTCATGCCACCAAGTGGTCTTCATCTCGAGTGCCCATTCTGCACTCCAGGCCCTGGGGAATGAACCCCAACCCCCCATTCCCACCCCCGCCGTTTCTAGATAGAAGCTCTGCAACAGGTTGGAAGATCCAGAAGAGCTGTCCTCCAGTGGATCCCAGCCCACTGTGGAGTCCCAGGAAAATGAGAGGGCAGATGAGATTTAATAGAAGCAGGAACCCAGGAACACAAAGCAGACAGCAGTGTCCTCCACTGTAAAAAGTGGAACATCAACATGAAGCCATTTAAAAAAAAAAAACAAAAAAAAAAAACCACCATGAAAACACAATCTGTCCAGAGAGCAAAAAGTGATCCTGTGAGGCTCTGAACCGGCCACAAACTGACTCAACGCTCACATGAACAAACAGTCCAAGCTGGCGCCCTTACCACCCTGACCCTGCAGTCAAGGAAAGCAGACAGCTGACCATGTCCTTCACAAAGTGCCCTCCACATCAAGAACGACAAGCGGTATGGCCAGTTGCAACAACTCCACCAGGGACCAACATCTATGGCAGCTGACAAGACGTGGAGAAGACAGTTGTTTGTCACCACATGTGGACCCACCGTGTGACAGCAAACAAAAAGAAAACAGCTGACCCCTCTCTCTCTCTATCAGTTTTATTTATATTTGTTTTTTTTTTTATCACAATATATTTCTCTGTGTGAAATTTGGGCTGCTCTCCCCAGGAGAGCGCGTCACGACACTACAGCACCACCCATTTTTTGTATTTTTTCGTACATGCAGTTTTATTTGTTTTTCCTATTAAATGGATTTTTCTACAGAATTTTGCCAGAAACAACACTTATGTTGCCGTGGGTTCTTTTACGTGTGCTAAGTGCATGCTGCACATGGGACCTCGGTTTCTCGTCTCATCCGAATGACTAGCGTCCAGACCACCACTAAAGGTCTAGTGGAGGGGGAGAAATATCGGCGGCTAAGCCATGATTTGAACCAGCGCGCTCAGATTCTCTCGCTTCCTAAGCGGACGCGTTACCTCTAGGCCATCACTCCACATTTAAGATGTAGCTGGTTGGTTTCCAGCCTGGAAGCAGTGCATGTATAGCATTTTTGTGGAATAATAGGATTCGTTTTGAAGAAATGTGGCTATGAAAGTGATTTTATTCTCTAGAATCACCTATAACAATCTTAAACTGAACTGCGGGCATAAAATCACAAAATAATGTATCTTTATTTTCCATTTATAAACAATTATGACAGAAGCACAGACAATGCACCATTTCATATACTATGTAACTATAAAAAAATAAAGTTCCAGTATAGTCATCACCTGTTTCAGTTTATGAAAATGTTCTGAAATACCTTAAATTGTATATTCCATGCTCTGTATCCAAGGTTTAGATGTTCTGAAGCAGGAGAAAGCTGTACACAAAATAGATGCAATAGCTTTTATACTTTGGTGATTATCCATAATTTTCCAATCTGCCTTTCTCCATTAGTGTCTTTTGTTTCATCAAAAATGACAGCCTAAAAATAATAAATATACTCTTTTTTTTTTTTACAGGGCAGTCTTTACCAACTGCATTTCATCTTTATTCCCAAACAATCCTATTACTTTACTGCATGAAAGAAGATTTACTGCAATCAGGGGGCTCTGACAGTATTTAAAAAAATACTACCAGTTATCTTCAGAAATAGATTTTTGTCTTGTGATCTCGTCAGGATGGGATGGACGGTACAGGGGTGGGCACTTCCTCCATCCTTATTCAGGTTTCATTATCATTATTGTTGTTTTCTTGTTTTAGGGGTCTTTTTTGTGCAATTGATTGATGCAAGCTTTTTATGCGACCAGTTTTCAGGCCCCCCTTTTGACGTGGAAACAAGGCTCGTGTTGGACATGTGATGATGTCAGAGCTGATGACTAAATGTCCTGCTGGTTGTGTCCACTATCTTGATCGATAGTACTTGCCTTGCAAGATCTCCCCAGATTTTTACTTTTCTTTTTTCCTTTTTGGGGGGAGGGGGTAGGGCTGGAAGTGTTGGAGAAGACAGCAATACTGGGAACTTTGTACAAGTGTTGCAAGATCTCCCCAGATTTTTACTTTTTTTTTCTTTCTTTTTTTGGGGGAGGGGGTAAGGCTGGACGAGTTGGAGAAGACAGCAATACTGGGAACTTTGTACAAGTGTTATACAGACTTATTGGGGTGAACAAGGTTGGACATATCAATCTTAAAGGAACTGTTTTCCTGTATTTTGTAAGCGGGCTTCCTTCTGCCTTCCACTTCCTGAATGGACTTTTACTCAATACAGCCTTTTCCCCTTTTTTATCCCCAACTCCTGGGTATATTGCTGCTCTGCCTTTACTAAATGGTATATGAAGAGTATTTCAGTGTGCATTCTCCATGATTCACCAAATACCTACATGGATTTGGGGGATCTTCAACATGTGCTGCCAGAACTCAGTCCTGAGCTTCTAATGCACTAGCAGTTTTGCTGCTGCCACACGGTGACTCATTGCCTATCACCAGCCTTACTTTTCAACAAAGCCTTGCCTGGAACTTTAGGAAGATATGATTTTTTTGTTTGTTTGTTTTTTTTTGCACCAATGATGATAAGCAGAGGACATTGTTTTTCAAAACTGGTGCAGTAAAAGCTTTTTGGAGATCTTCTCAGGGTAAATATTCTTGAGATGAAGCCCCCACCCCCCACTAAAAAAAAAGGGGGGGTGGAGATCTTTGGTAAAAAAAATTTTTTTGCCAATGAAATAGGCTTCAAAACACAAGTAATATCATGTCCAACAGTACAGAAAAACAAGTATGTTCACTCTCACTGTTTATCACGTCTGTATGTTGGCCTTTTTCTACAAGGAAATGTGTATATTCAAACTGGTTATATTCTGTATATACTTATATATTGGCCCTATATATATATATATATATTACATTGTATCTTTGTCAGTGATATTAAATACTGCCAATGATACATACTGTTCATAAATCCTGCAGCATTTTTTGATTGTGTTTAACTTTCAGAGAGGGGGCAAGGGGATTTGGGAGTGCTTCATACAGGTTTTTAATAACAAAATTCAAATACTTTATAAAAAAAAAATCTAAACCCCAAATTCTTGTTAAAACTATTTTGACTGGAATATTAATGAAAAGCACAGTATTTCAAATGCTGACTTATTTGTCTTTAACATAGATGGGAACCACAGTTTTGGTAGGAAAGAATCTTTTAGGAATCAGGTTAATTATTTCACTTTTACCTTTAAAAAATCTGGTGGAACATTTCAATGCTGTGGTTTATCACTGTCACTGACAGAAACGAAGGTAGGGTTTTTGTTGTTTTTTTTCAATGATACATGGAGCCAAAATAAAACATAAACAAAACTTTTACATCCTGCGTCATTTTTTGAAGACTTTTAAGCTAATAAGACTTAAAATAGTCATGCAATTTTAAAGAAACTTTGAAACCCCTACAAACCATGTAAAAGACACCAACGGAGAACTTGTATTCATACAACTGGACATTCTTGCTTATGCACACGGTTAGTTAACTCACTCCTGACTAGTTCTCTCCCTTGCTTTTCCATACAGACAACCCATATGTTAGGGTTAGGAAAAACACACACAAAAAAACAAAGTAACTGAATGAAACACCCTGTACTTGACACACTGACTCCTCTCCTCATGTCGTGTGAACGCCCACCCCCCTCACTCTTCACTGCTCTCAGAAGCTGAATCACTATCAGTACCTACTTGCTGGTAGCTTTCTTCACTGCAGATACTTTATTCAACATCTTCATCATCCTCATCGATGTCAAAACCGTCAGTTTGAAGCGTTTCAATCATTTCAGCAGTGGTAAAAGCCGCTATCGTGATCTACTTTGCTCAAAAAATTTCACTTGCATCACCTGCGACACCATTTTCGATACGTATGCAGATTAGCTTGTCGTGTGGGGTCCTGAACTCGCTGTGGAGTGTGTTGTTACAGAATCTCATGAAGAAACTTTCCATTCGACCCTTGACACGTTTGCAATGCCCAGTGTAGCTGTGATTGTTATGCTACCCCATGAGGAAAATGTGGGAAAAAAATTTAATTGTCGAAACCATCTATAGCGTTCTGTCGTCCAGAATGCTACCTTACGTCAGAAACGCTATAGCGTTCCAATGTCTGGAGTGAGTTAAGAGAAAGCTAACCAAATTCCATGCACCTGAAAGCTATCAGACTACCAAAAAACTGGAACATGTGCAACTGATTTGTTTTCTTTTTTGAAATGTGGTGACAAAGAAATATTTTCCTCTTCTGCTTGTTTTTTACCTCCACTCATCAATACTTCCATACAAAAATCAAAACCAAAGGTTTTCCTCCTTTTCTTCCAGGTGAATGCTTGTCTTTTATTTCAGCAGAGATATGAGTAATACTGTACAACCAATTTATTTTTCCTGACAGAAAGACAACGTAATATTCACAGCATAACTGGACACAAAAATATTTCAAGTTTGAAATCAACAGACAAATCACACAATGTACTGTCATATTTCAATTCAGTTCCTCATGATATTCAAATGAAAAAGTAAAGTGATGACAGCTGTACATGATTATGATTCCAGGGCAGCTTTTGTTCTGTAAACTTTCAGTTATGCAAACAATCTTGATCAAATACATGTCTAACAAAACAACATGACAATGACCTCAACAGGCACACAATAAAATGTAATCAAATAATTTTGAAAGAATCAAACAAAGTTATACAATGTTTACTGTATTGACCTTACTTGAAGAAAATGGAATGTATCAAAACAACTTTTTCCCCCCTAGAGTTTCACAAGCAGAAACTGTATGAAGCTATTTAAACGCCTGTTTGCATTCAACACCCCTTCTCAAGACCCTCAACACCATTCAGAACTAGAAAACTAAGGAAGTCATCATTATCAGTCTCTCTCTCTCTCTGTGTTCTACTCCAACAGCTTTTATTTATTTTCTTCTACAGTCAAGCAAATGCATCTTTGCTTCAAATTTTACTCTGCAACTGAAATGTCGGTGGGGAAAAAAAATTTAATAGGCAGACATCGACTGCCAATGCCAAAGGCAGATTACAACAGCTACGATGCCTAAGACTGATTTATTTATACAAGTATCTGATTGCAGTCAGCTCTCACAAACAGAAAAGTCTAAGTTTAGTTTGGGCTAAACCCTAATGTCAGTCATCAATAACATTTTGCAAGAATATTTCCAGAACACTAATATTCGCCCCCCCCCCCCCCTCCCCAATCCTTGAATGCTGATGAATTATGTATCCATTTGTTGTTTATTTTACAACAAATCTAGCATGTTAATACTGCAATTTATTAGTCATTTTTTCTGATTGTTACCTCTTCCAACTGTTTTCCATGTTTCTTTGTCATACCATGGATAGAAATACTGTAACTGAACTTGTACATACATACACACTCACTCTCTCTCAGACAACATGAACTGGCACCTTCAATTTCTAAATCTAAACTTGGTCAAAATATTTGGTCAAAAAGAGTGAAGTCTAATACAGAACTTCTTAAAATGAAAAATAAAAACAAAAACAAAAAAAACCCTTTCACTTTCAACTGGCTACTAAAATCCAGGCTGTACACATACTGGACAAAATCCACCAGACAGCAGTCATCTATCTTTGTTGCTTTCAGGCTAGTCAGTCACATGGTGCCATGTCAGGGCTGAAAAACTGTAAATGTTACAGATCCGTAATGCAAATATACACAGTTGTGCTTGGTCTAACAGGTCATAGGTATTCATAGGAATCCAAAAGCAATGACTGTACATGCCTGAAGAATGATACACATTAATTCTTTGTACTGTTTCCGTGGAGATAGGCTACGGCACCTGTGAAAATGAGCATCTCAGGTGAACTGCAAGAAGCAACAGAAAAATGAGCAAGAAAACAAAACAAAACAAAAAACCGCACTTCAGTAACAAGAGAGGACTTAACAATGGTGCAGCAAAAATGCACACACACAAAGTATGATAAAAAATTAGCCAGCAGAGCAACAACAAA
The DNA here is from genome assembly GCF_041734735.1 of Babylonia areolata. NCBI lineage: Eukaryota > Metazoa > Mollusca > Gastropoda > Neogastropoda > Buccinidae > Babylonia > Babylonia areolata. Next base: position 44,777,009 of record NC_134879.1, on the reverse strand, counting down.
ATGAGCTGTGCTGTGGTGTGTCCTTTCCACGACTCATCATTTACAGAAATATTGCATGCCTGACATACGTTCCTTCTTCCTCTTCTCCATGTGAGCAAAGAACCCTTTGATGTCATCCGAACTCACCACCTGAAAAAAGAAACACAGCACTTGATCTTGAGTCGAGACAAATCAAAAACACTTACACACCACTCATTCACAAACATGCGCAGTTTAGGTTCAGAGGAATGCGAGATATAACAAATATTAACATAGAAAGGTAGAGAAACTGTAGATGGGGAAGAAGGAAAGACAAGACGGAGGGGGCCTGGGGGACTATTTTGGAAAGGTAGGTTTTATGTTAAGACTTGAAAAAGCTGAGTGCGGAGATCTGAAGAAGCAAAGGAGGAAGACTTTTCTAAGTGTAAGGTCCACAGACAGAGACAGAGCAGTGGATGACAGAGGAGTGTTTGAATCTGGAAAAGTAGAAACAGAGTGGGGAAAATTCTAACATCAGAAATTGTTTTTTTTTTAAATGATTCTCATCATAGTATTTATAAAACATATCAGGGGTGAATTATGACGTTAATTCAAAGCAACAGAAATATGTCAGCCTGCAGATCCTGGCAAAAGTCATCAACCAATAATGGTTGGGAAAAGGGCTGAAGAAATAACAATTACAAGAAATCAACTGGATGGATGAAGATATGGGGAAAAGGGGAGGAGGAGGTAATGGTTTCTATCCATGAACTCCCAAATATGTCAGTTACTTAGAATAAATGTCTTCACTTATCCACTTGACCAGTCCCCAGTCACTCTCCCCCACTCCAATACTAAAGAAAGAAAGAAAAAAAAGGAAAAAAAAAAACACGGTTAAATAAAGATCTGTTCAAACAAGTTGGTGATTTTTTTTTTTTATATCTAAATAACCAAAATAAAATATGTGAATTTGACGTCTGTCATTCCAATTCAATAGAAAATGATTGTTTTTTTGGGCACAACAAAGTTAGTGTATATCATGACACTAGGCAGAAACATGTGATCTGGGGTTTACAGCTCTCTGCCAACTGCCAACTTACCTTCCCACTCTCAGCAAAGGTCTTCAGAAAATCAGACAGCTCCGACTTCAGATCATTAAACCCTGCACGCACACAGCCAACATTCATTATAATCAGTGCAATCATATTCATGGATTCAAGTTTTCAATCCTGATTATGCACTTGAGTGGAGGCTTGGTTTGTGTGGCATTTATAAATGGGCATGGTACTGGCACTCTGTATCAAACTAAACAAAACTGATTCACAGAGCTGCATAAACATTTTCCACACTTGTGTGTACACAGTGCCACCCACACATAAACCCCAACAGAGGCAACAAGAAACAAATACCTGAAAAGTGCACAACACACACACATAACCAATGCCACTGTGTTAGTGTAAAATCTAAAATAAAAAAAAAGTCCACAACTATATTTTTTTCTGATAAAAAGATAATAAATGTAAGTGTGTGTGTGTGTGCGTGTGTGTGCATGCTTGTGTTTGCACTCATGTATGAGCCAACAGTATGGAGTAGGCCGTAATTGTATCACATTCATTGAATTTTGATAATACTTACTGGCAAATGACCTAGCTCTCCCCCCCCCCCCTGTCCCCCCCTGAGACAGTTGGTATACTGAATTAACGCACAAAAAAAGAAAGGGAAAGAAACAAAAAACTGACTGAGCATGAACATGCCTGCCTTTCTCTTTTACCTTTGATCATTGAGCATGAACAAGCCCATCTTTCTCTTTTACCACTTACCATTGTATCATCAAGCATGAACATTCTTATCTTTGTCTTTTCCCACTGATCATTGAGCATGAACATGCTTACCTTTCTCTTTTACCATTGATTATTGAGCATGAACATGTCTTTTTCTCTTACCGGTGATCATTTTGACTGAAGAAAAAGAAACACACCACTACCAATCATAGATATAACTACCTTTCTTTCTTACCACAGATCATCTTGACAGAATAGAAGAAAGGAGAAAAACAACAACACCACAACTATGAGCATAAAATATGCCTCTCTTTCTCTCTTACCACTGATCATCTTGACTGAATAGAAGGAAGGAAGGAAAATAAACACCACTACCAAGCAAGAGCATATTTATCTTTCTCCCTCACCATTGATCATCTCGATCTGCTGGATACGGTCCATTCCAGACAGGAGGCTGCGCTCCTGTTCCAGGTCTGACATGGCTGGGTTGCTGCGACCTTTCTCTTCGTATGTGCTGACAGTCTCCGTCACATCCGTTAGAAAAGCCACACCCTCCTCCTTGTACATCGACTGAGATTCAGAAACAAACAAAAATGTTCCACCTGTGGTTATTGTATGTGTGGTTTATTTTCAGTTAACATACAGACATTTTATACCTTTTATCAAATGAAATTAAATCAAAAGTATCTTATTAATCCATATATGGAAATTAATTTTTGCAATTCCAGGCTCGTTATGAAACATAATCTGATCAAGAAATGAGTATTCTGCATTCTGAATCAATCAAACTGTTAGAGTACTATTGAACACAGAATATCTAAAGTAAGATATCAATACACATATTGATCTAGAAGTTTCAAAATAGTTAAGAAATAGTACTTAAGCATTAGATTTCTGAAAGAAAGTGCTTAAAACTAGTGAGTCATAAGATTTTGTGGTTCAGTGTATTTTGAATTATTGCCCAGGTCATCAACTCAAAGCGGCAGCAACGTCATGAATGCCTTGACAAGAACAGTGACCATGCTCATTATTCAGTTATTTTCTGAATTCCTTGCTTTGGGAGGCATCTTGCCGACAAGTGTGTCAATTTGCACTTCAAAGTTTTGTTTAGGTTTTGAAAAAATGTTGGAAATATATCTGCTAAAACAAAACTTATTCAAATTAGTAGTCTGAACAATGCACATTTGTGCAAATGGTCCTTAACTTTTGCTGACGTCTGCATACTCTTGAGACAGACCAGTCAAATGTTAGTTATGAAGGAATGTATCTCACCATAGCTGCACGTTTTCAAATGCTACAAGTATATTCTAAATGAAGGAACTGCATGATGGCACACATTCTTGTCCCGATGACAACAACAAACAAAAAAAAACAACAAAAAAACAACAAAACCAACTGAACATGATTTGCAGCTTCCATACTATGAAGACTCCACTCCAACCCAAAAGACTTCAAAATAACAAAAAATAATATATATATATTTAATAGATAAGTGTCAAACTTTCATCACTTCTGCAGTAAACAAGGGCAAAAACCTATGATCATAAAAAAAAAATATCACATACAACTGATGGAAAACAGGACAGGGGCAGAGAGAAAGACGCACACCTACACAACACCTGCAGACAGTTGATAAAAGCCCCCGGCAAGGAAGCAGCCAACACTCACCACACAAGCATCGCAGGCACACAGCTTCTCTCTCCAGCCTTCCAGCCAGAACGTGCCACAGTCTTTAACAGTGAACTGTCGCTTCCTCAGGTCCTGAAGGAGGCAAGACCCAATCCCTGATTTCGGCCTGCTGTCTGCCGCCTCTTCTGCCTTGGTTTGCTTCGAGGGAGGCTGAAAACGAAGAGGACCAAACAGTGCCTTTCTGTCCTGTGTATCGTACCAAGACAGTGAACAACATAATCATCTTTGAAGTAGTTTATGTAACGACTTTGTAAGTTGGTTTTTTTTGTGTTCAAGAAGAAAAACAGAACAAGAGTTTTTTTGGGGGGAAGGAGTGGGGGGGTGTGGGGCAGAGATCTCAATTTTGTTATCATAATCAAAATTCGTTTGCACATGCTTGTACACAAATTTCAAAACAATTTTGCCAGCTTCCAAGCTCTATACAAGCCTGCACCGAAAAAAACACAACTAACAATTATATTTTACAGATGATAAGGCCATAATTTCTTACCTGAACTTCACCTTGTGCCTAATGTGTGGTTAAAATCTGTTGAAGCGCAGTTATCAATCAAAAATGTATCGAGGTCTCCCTCATTATCTGTACATTGTTCATGGCAATGAAAACAAATGAAACCTTCCCGTGAGTCAGAATCAAAACAGCTCACAAACAACCCACAGTCACACAAACAACACACAAGGGGCATCAGAAACAACAGAGTCAAGAAAGCGGAGATGGACAGAGCAGTACATGAACAAATCCTGACAATGATGTCAGTGCCTCCACATCCACTGAAGATGCAAACATGGCCACAGCACTGAATACCATCCACCCGTCAATGATTGACTTTTTCTTATTATTCTGATACGTGCCATATATGCTGCACCTTATGTACTGATAAAATCTGATTAAAAAAAAACCAACAACAACAAAATCTGGAGGAAACATCTTACAATCAGAAGCACCTTGTGGTCAGTAAAAAGTGGTTTGTCTCACCTCAGACTCTGCAGAAGTGCTGCTGCCAGACGCCCCATCAGCACAGGCCTCAGAAGGCATGGAGCCAGGAGCCAGTTTTCTCTTCTGGGCTTTGGCCGGGGTTGTGTCATCCTGCTCCATCACCTTGTCAGAATCCACATCTGGTTTCTCCTTGACTCCCTCTTCATTTTCTGGTTTCACCGTCGACTCTTGGCTCATGGGGTCTGGTTTGGTCTTATCACTGTCCCCTCCTGCTACGTCCACTTTCTCATCTTCTCCCAATTCCTTCTGTACAGTTTCAGCTGTGAGCAGACAAACAATAAATTCCATTCACTTCTGCATCATTGAATTACAAAACTGAATAAATCATCCAAAAAGAAAACAACAACAAAAACAAGTGCACATAACAAATGTCTATCAGCCATTTTTACTTGATGACTGAAAACCTAGAGCCCATTCAGAACACATATAATAATAACAATAAAACACAGTTGAGAACTTTTCTGACATAAAAGCGTTTCAGTAATTCATGATTTTTCCAGATTTATTTCTTGCTGGGTTTTTTTGTTTGTTTTTTTTGCCTGGAAAATACCCAACCACTTCCCCAGGTCTTTTCCAGGATCTGTGAGAACAAAGTCAAAAGAAAAAAGAAGAAGACAAATCACCTTGACCGTTGACCTGATAGGCCCACAGGAAGGGATGTTTGGCCATGCAGCCCCTACAGATCATCTCCTGGTAGCTGTCATTCTCTGGCACCTCTGTCCCCAGGTGCTGTACAAAATATACACAACCCATGACAGGAAAGGGGGAGGCTCATAGGCATCTGAATGACTGGGATGAAAATGCTTTGATCTGTCTCTAGTTAAGCAATGTGTAAATACCTCTGATACCATAGGCATCTGAATGACTGGGATGAAAATGCTTTGATCTGTCTCTAGTTAAGCAATGTGTAAATACCTCTGATATCATAGGCATCTGAATGACTGGGATGAAAATGCTTTGATCTGTCTCTGATTAAGCGATGTGTATGTACCTCTGATACCATAGGCATCTGAATGATTGGGATGAAAATGCTTTGATCTGTCTCTGATTAAGCGATGTGTATGTACCTCTGATACCATAGGCATCTGAATGATTGGGATGAAAATGCTTTGATCTGTCTCTGATTAAGCGATGTGTATGTACCTCTGATACCATAGGCATCTGAATGACTGGGATGAAAATGCTTTGATCTGTCTCTGATTAAGCGATGTGTATGTACCTCTGATAGATACCATAGGCATCTGAATGACTGGGATGAAAATGCTTTGATCTGTCTCTGATTAAGCAATGTGTATGTACCTCTGATATCATAGGCATCTGAATGATTGGGATGAAAATGCTTTGATCTGTCTCTGATTAAGCGATGTGTATGTACCTCTGATATCATAGGCATCTGAATGACTGGGATGAAAATGCTTTGATCTGTCTCTGATTAAGCGATGTGTATGTACCTCTGATATCATAGGCATCTGAATGACTGGGATGAAAATGCTTTGATCTGTCTCTGATTAAGCGATGTGTATGTACCTCTGATATCATAGGCATCTGAATGACTGGGATGAAAATGCTTTGATCTGTCTCTGATTAAGCAATGTGTATGTACCTCTGATATCATAGGCATCTGAATGACTGGGATGAAAATGCTTTGATCTGTCTCTGATTAAGCGATGTGTATGTACCTCTGATATCATAGGCATCTGAATGACTGGGATGAAAAGGCTTTGATCTGTCTGATTAAGCAATGTGTATGTACCTCTGATACCATAGGCATCTGAATGATTGGGATGAAAAGGCTTTGATCTGTCTGATTAAGCGATGTGTATGTACCTCTGATATCATAGTCATCTGAATGACTGGGGTGAAAATGCTTTGATCTGTCTCTGATTAAGTGATGATAAGTACCATTGATATCATCATTATTATATAACCTCATTCTGCTGTACATGTACAGCAGGAGCACAAAGGACCTGTGCTGACCTTGTAACTTAAAAAGCCAAACAGTATAGTGCTTTAAATTCTGAGCTGCTTAGATGGAAGTATAAGAAAAGTAGTACTTGTCATTATCTTTTTTTGTTTGTTTGTTTGCTGCCCACAGAAGCATTCCGGTCTTTGTGTTACCAGACAATTCAAAGGATTGTACAATGAAATATACAAGTACAAAGGCAGAATCATCAGCTGGCACATAAAATACAGTGAAAGAATCAGGGTTCCAGCATTTTGCGCAAAACATTTGTTGAACAAACTCAGAACAATAGGAGTTTCAGTTTCAGTTTCACTTTCTCAAGGAGGCGTCACTGCGTTCGGACAAATCCATACACGCTACACCACATCTGTTGAGCAGATGCCTGACCAGCAGCATAACCCAACGCGCTTAGTCAGGCCTTGAGTGCATGCTTACATATTTGTGTACCTATGAAAGGGGATTTCATTTTTACGTTATTTCGCCAGAGGACAACACTCTCGTTGCCATGGGTTCTTTTTCAGTGCGCCAAGTGCGTGCTGCACACGGGACCTCGGTTTATCGTCTCATCCGAAAGACTAGACGCTCAGTTTGATTTTCCAGTCAAACTTCGGAGAAAGGGCGAGAGCGGGATTCGAACCCACACCCTCACGGACTCTGTGTATTGGCAGCTGAGCGTCTTAACCATTCTGCCACCTTCCTCCACAATAGGAGATATAAACTAATATCCAAAATGCTTCAACTGAAGGACAAAAAGGAAGAGGGGAAAAACAGAAAGAAAAAAAGAAAGAAAAAAAAGCCTGAACTGCAAGAAAGGGGAAAAAGCTATGGTACCTGAGATTCAAAATCTGTCACATCAATACCCATTCAGCCATGATGCAAGTGATTACATACCCTTCCATGATACCAGTCTTCACACACCACACACTGGATCATGAGGTCTTCCGTCTGAAAACAAAGACAACAAAAAAACCTAGATGGGTTCAGCTTCTTTTTGAAATGTCTGATGACAAATGAAACACAAACGTTTGAAGTTTCTTCACAAGTTTGAAGTTTGAAGTTTCTTCACAAAGTTTGAAGTTTCTTTACCAACAGTGTAAACATGTTCCTTTTTTTTTCTTTTTTAAAGTCTACAACTGTTTTAAATTTGGAATATACATGATCAAGACACACACACATTTATAAAGAACAGACGTAGATTTTTTTTTTTTTTTTTTTTTTTTTTTTACTTTTCAGCTTCAAATATAATTTTCTAGTGTTGTCATAACCATGACAGAATCTACTGCATCTCTGATTGACCACCTCTTTAAGTAAAGATCCATATAATTGATATAATCTATCACTGAAATATTACTAAGACACAATCATTTTGTACAACTGCAAGCATCATCTTTTTCACTTTAGGCACTGATGCTATTAAAAAACAAAAAAAAAAAAAAAACACAAAAACTTACAATTTGGTTTCATGTTTAATTGATAATTCTTCAATCACCGATATGTGTGACGGGACATTAAACAAAAATTCCTTCCTTAATTGATAAGCTTTCAATCAAGAATATGTTGTAATTTAAAAAGGAAATGGTAAACTGAAGCCAGGTGATTGCATTCCATTTTCTTTCACACTGGGAGAAAAAAAAGTTGTGATGTGAACATGTACACATGTGCTTGAGCATATGAAAATAGCCTAAATATATATACATATATATATATATATATATATATATATATATATATATATATATAACACTATTGATTTCAATCAAGCTTTCAATCAAGAATATGTTGTAATTTAAAAAGGAAATGGTAAACTGAAGCCAGGTGATTGCATTCAATTTTCTTTCACACTGGGAGAAAAAAAAGTTGTGATGTGAACATGTACACATGTGCTTGAGCATATGAAAATAGCCTATATATATATATATATATATATATATATATATATATATATATATATATATATATATATATATATATATATAACACTATTGATTACATACAACTGATGAGTAAGTGTGCAAAAACCATCAAGCATATGATGGGCTGCAGACAGTAATTTAAAAAGGAAAACTATGTTGGTATGGCCACATAACTAAACCTAATGGTCTTGCCAAAACAATTCTCCAGGGAACTGTTAAGGGAGAGAGACAGAGTGGAAGACAGAAAAAAAAAAAACACATTTGCACAGACCCAAGCACTGACACACAACCAAAACAGCTGGAAGAATGTGGTTAACAGTTAGCAGTGAACCAATGTCTCTTCACAGAGTTAAGGATGGAGAAAAAAAAAAGACAAAAAAACCCCTCCCCCTTGAACCAGTACCTCATCCTCCGGGTCAGGGTAGGGTCTGGCACAAATGCAGTAAGCTCCTTTGAAGTTTTGATTGTACTGGTTTTCCTCATTCACATCAGATTTTATCTGTAAAAAAAAAAAAAACAAAAAAAAACAAACACCAAAAGACAATGAAACACTAGACAAAAGAAACTGTACAAAAGCAAACATATAAATAATGAAGTTGTACAGGAGACTTAAGAAGAATGAAAACGTTCTTTTTAATTCAAGAACAGGTCAGATCTTCTGAGAGGAACATATTTTAATCAGAATATAATGATAAAAGTAATTTCGCCATGAAATAAACAAATCATTCATAAAATGAACTGAGCCTAAGAAAAAAAAAATCAAAATGGATCTCAGCTTTAAAACAAACTGACAAATTATGCGGCAATAAATCAACACCAAGAATGATTAAGCAAAACGCAATACATATCATTTATGCTTTATTAGTTTATATCATAACCTGATGATCTGCTGTCAGAATTCTACATCATTCCTGGTCATTGCAAGTCTTCAAATTTAGGAGGGGGTAGAGGATGAATGACATAGCAAAACGTGTGTGTGTGTGTGTGTGTGTGTGTGTGTGTGCTTATGTTTCTGTATGTGTTTGTGTCTGTGACTTTATATATTGTCACTAAAAACCATAAAATGATTCATGTGTTTGATTGTGTAATGAACTATATATATATATATATATATATATATATATATATATATATATATATATATATATATATATATCAACATAATCACTTACATCTGTTATTGTTTATGTTCACATTTTTTCCCATCTATTCTGAATGTCATAATGAATTTATATATATACATAATAAAACGGTGGTCGACCCAAGAAAGTCCGGGAAAAAAAAAAGAAAAAACAAAGGAGGGGGTGGGGGGGAGGCGTTCCTCCTCAAAAAGATGAATAAGCACATAATCTTTGTTACAGGTATCTCAGTACATGTTATATCTCCATAAAAATGTTGGGTTTGTTTTGTTGTTGTTTTTTGTTAGCGACTGGTTTCATCTCCCATAACGCTTGACATCTCTTATAACATTTGATTTGGCAACCAATCAATCAGTAGATTTCCCTGCACACTCCATTTTGAAATATTGATCCAAAACACACTCAGATACAAGCATACACACACACACACCCCTAATCATACACAAGATTAAAACTGAAATAAATTCACTAAAAATAGCATTCCTGAATCTATGTTCTTCACACACTCAACTTACTGGCACAAGCTTGCACTTGTTATCCTTAAACTTGCTGTTCCCACAATCACATCGGAAGTTCCTAAAATCAGGGAAAAAAAGATTTAGCACTTGACTTTATACAATTTAGTCCCTATCTTGCAAAACATACATAAACATCACAGAAGATGGAATGGAACCACAAACAATGTACAAAATGCAGTGTTGTATACAGGCAACAGCTACTTCAGAGGATTGTCAATGTGAAACATGGAAACAGAAATGGGCTGTAGAAGTCATCTACCATAGTATTAATGTGTGTCCCGGAAACAAAGAAATGGAGGAGATCACATATGTCATCATGTCAAACTTCTTTTCTTTGCCCCACTTTGGCTGCCCCATCTTCCTCTCAGTGGCACTGACAGATATTCCCATTCTGCTAATTCCAGATCCTACATTCACACTGTCACCAAATCCAGGCTTCTTCTGTCTGTTTTATTCTCAGCGCCAGCAGTTCACAGGGAGCTGCTGGTGTCAGGCCACACATCAAGACACTGCTTCTAAGGCACTCTGACATCAATAGTGATGCTTAATACAAGTGATGCGTGTAACGCACTGTTCGATTTTTATCTCAACACAGGCTGGACACCATCTACCAAGCCCCAGACAGTTATCACTTAATCACTGGGCCAGTTAGTCCATCCCCAAACCTGGAGTGGAGAGGAGACAGTCTCAAAATCTTTCCAATGACCACAGGAATCTGCCAACATCAACAACTTTAACCAAACTCACCACCAACCAAATATATCTCATATCTTCATTGATCATAATCTGATACTGACTAAAACAAAAGTACAACTGAACATAATTTTTGACAATGCAAGACTTATGAATAGAGACATAGGGTTTTTTTGGTGTTTTTTTTAGTTTAATAGTTAAAAAATCTGGCAGACCTACCGTTTAGTGTAGAGTTCATAAAGGTCATGGCCCTCATGGCACTGGTAGCTGCAAGCCAAACACACCCCTGCAGGCTCTGTGGTAGAACAGGTAGTGCAAGCATACAGCGCCTGTCGTTTGATGTAGCCCTGCAAATTGACGAAAAATTTTTTTTTAAAAATCAATACTCCATTAAGATTCAAAGTGATAAATACATTAAAAATACAAATTTTCTGGATGAAAAAAAAAAGAAGAAAAAAAGTCTATGTATGCTTTGTCAAAGGCCTTATTCTGCCTCAGATTTTACTTTGAAATCAAGAAGAAGAGAACACAAAAATCAAACCGATCAAAGTGGAGACAAAATTCAGAACTGCATGCGTGCAAGCGTGTGTGAGTGAAAGGTCATGACTGATAATTTGCAGTCGAGTCATCAGATCTGGTTTTTGTGCAACAGAAATGGGGGACTCAAGCAGTCACTTACTTCTGTTCAGTTTCAGTTTCTCAAGGATGCGTCACTGTGTTCGGACAAATCCATAAGCTGCACCATAACTGCTTGGCAGATACCTAACCAGTAGCAATAAATAAGTAGTTGCATTACCCAACATGCTCGGAGAGTCACTAACAAGTCAGTGAACTGATCTGTGATCAGAATAACTACATATGATTGTTTTCACATCCAAGAGGCTCCAATGAGGTGTGAATGTGAGTGCAGCTGTGTTCACGTAAATGTTTACAAGTTCTCAGTCACACCCTTATGTACTCACCATACACACTGATAATGGCCCGCAGTTCATATCTCAAGTCTTCGCAGACTACATGAAAGACATTGGAGCTAAACACATCCCAGTCACACCAAGATGGCAGCAGGCAAACGGTGAAGTTGAATGCCAGGATGAGTCACTCCTGAGGGGAATGAAGATTGCCCAAGCAGAACACAAAGACCGGAAAGATGAAATTCTGAAGTAGTTGCAAGTATACAGAGCAATTCCACACCCCTCAACTGGAAAGAGCCCAGGAGAACTATTGTTTGGACGCAAAATCTGAACAAAGATGCCCCAGTTGCCCAGCGACTACATTGACCTGGAAGTCCATGACCGCGATGTAGAGAAGAATCTCCAAGCTGTATGCTGACCAGAAGCAAGGAGCAACCGAGTGCCACATTATACCTGGAGACACCATCTTGCTGAAGAGAGACCAGAAACAAGGAAAGCTGGACACATCTTTCTTGCCAGAACCATATGAAGTCATCGAGAATGCAGGCAGCAAAGTGACCGTCCAGTCTCCAAGTGGTGCAAAATTCTCCCGCAACTAATCCCATGTGAAGAAATTTCACCGTCCAAAGACTGATGAGCCCAGCAGTCCAAGGGAGGCAACCCAGTACACCGACCCTCCTCCAGCTGACTGAAACCCCACCCCAACCCCAAGCAGACACCCCATCCAAACCCAGACACCCTGCTACATCCTGACCAAAACCTCCAAACCCAATCCAGATAAAACCCTGTACCCCAACTCCAATCTGAAAGTTGGAGCACAAAACAAGACCAAGAAAGCTTGATGATTATATGCCTGGCTAAGAATGACAGAGACTTGGACAGAATGTGTGTAAATATGTAATCAGCATTTGTAGGACAGATAGTTCCTTTTAATGTATTTCAGTTTCATTTGTATTCATGACGGTGATAATACTGTCAGGACAATTTCTTTCCCCACTAAATTTAGGACATGAATTTTTTTACGAAGAGAGAGAGTATGACAAAAACGTTGTGGTTAGTTCTGCGAGAAAGAATGAATGAATAATTTGGAATTTTGAATTTATTTCATCTGTTTATTTTCTTTATGTTCCTTAAACACAAAACATACATGGACATTGCAGTTATTTTATGCACTGTATACAAGTGAATGGACAATGATAGAAGTCTGAGTTGGGGGTGGAGGTGGGGGCTCGGGATAAACATGGCATTATAAAAACCGTTGGAAACAAATTTCCTAGTCTGTTATTTTTGTGTAGTGATATGTAGACACGGCACACAAAGTACAGAACCGACATCTTATAGTTATACTATAGTTAAATATTGATAACAGTACACATGTGTGCGACTCCAGATCTCAAATTACCAGAAAGCTATTTCACTTGAACTTATAAAGTACTGATTCCCCCTTCTGGATTCTGTTCTGATGGGCATCCATCCTGATCACTTCAGTTTCTTAAATCAAGCTAACCCTTTCTAAGGAAGTTTTACATAACCAGTTGGCACACTGGTACTGTGGCATGGAGGCGGGGAATATGGGGATTGGGTAAGTTGAGAGGAGAGGGCAGGCAGTGCGAGTTCTGCCAAGACTAGGGTCTGGAAAAATCAATCATTGAATCACACACTATACATTACACTGACAGCAGTGCAAATTGTTCCGCGTAATCGCAACCGTTACAGTTTCTCAAGAAGGCGTTTCTGCGTTCGGACAAATCCGTATACAACCAATGAAAACATGTGGCAACACCGCCAATGTTACAACGAATATGATATAAATGTATGTCTTCCAACTCTCTAACTGTGGATGTCATTATGTTCAACAGCTTTGGGTTACTGCTGGCTACGACAGTTCACTCTCACGGCATCATGAATGGTCATGAATAAATGTATCACCTTCGCGTAGGTGCATTCTTGGTCGTCACTACCGCCAAGAACCGCTGAAGCGTCCTCCTGCATGCGAGATTCCTGCGCCAAAACTTCAAGCATTGACACAGAATCATCATCATCCACTGATGGTCGGTCTTCAGCTGACATTTTGCCTTCGTTTCTATTTAACCAGCCTCGCACAATATCGTCTTCGGCCAGAAGTTTGCGCGGTTGCAGCCTTTGAGGGGAGTAATGATGAATTTCATATTTTGTCTCTGTCGAAACTGCATATGTCTCTTTTCTCAAGTTATTGTTCCTCTCGGTGCCTTTTCGTTTTTCTTTGATTTGTAAAAATGCGTGTACACTGATTTTTAGTCTTTGGTGTTAATGGGGTTTGATAAATCGCTGTAAGTTCATGAAATAAGGTAATGAATACTCCCAAATTGGCGGGGATGGTGGATGGGGTGGGAAGATGACAGAAACAAAGAGCAGATCACTCCCAGGGCTTTATTAGATAATATGTCGTATCAAGTGTCACGGCTTTTATCAGCCTTTTGCCTGATCATTAGAACTTAAAAAAATATATATATATAAAAGAGTGCACAATTACTATGCTATGGCTAGCTTCCTATGGAGAAATTAACTTGGAAGCCATAATCCTTCCAGTGTTTATCTTGATTCTTAAAACGTTAACTTTGTTGAGTGTTCCTGCAGTAACAATGTTACTGGACAGATTATTCCAGAAGTTAATAACCCTGTTAGTAAAAAAAAAATTATTAAAAAAAGTGTCAAAAAAGGTTGATTTGGTGAATGTCTACATTAGTTTTAGTGGGTGCCCCCTGGTATGATTACTGTATGTCCTTTAGAGTGGAAAGATTTAGCGTAGTGCTCTTATCATCAGTAATGTCCACTGATTTAGAATTTTATATGTCTCAAGCATATCATCCCTTAACCTGCGATATTACAGGCTTAGGAGTTTCCAACTAGTTAGTCTCTCTTCGTAGGACATACTATATACGTATCCTAATAAATTTGCTTGGTAAATCGTCTATGTACAAGTTCAATCAAGTCAATATGTGTTCCAGGCTAGGGTAGCCTATATAAAGGGATCATATCACAGTACTATACTCCAGTATTGGTCTTACTAATGATTTAAATAATGGCACATTGACATCTTCATTTTTATACTGGATAAAATGGATGATCATGCCTGCTTTTTTTTTCTTTTTTCTTTCTTTTTTTTACTGTAGCAATAATGTGCTGTTCAAAAGTTAAATTTTTATCCACCAAAATTCCCAAAACATTTTCTAACTCAGTTTCTTCTCTATCATTAGAGTTGATATAATGAGTGTATTTTCTCCCATCAGTGATAGATGGTCGATCTGTTTTTGAACTGGTGTCTCCGGGTTACATCCCGCCATCCGTCCGTCGGGGATAAATGGTTCCCATGGGGTCAGCCCGATACTCCCCCGTGCCGATACTCCCCCGCGTCAATACTCCCCCTTGTCGATACTCCCCCGCGTCAATACCCCCCCCCACCCACCCCCACCGGCTCGATAGTCCCTCTCACAAAGACATAGAAACAGTCAAATACAGATGTATGTATAATATATCAGTTGTGACTGATAATGCTTTCGGGCTGCTTGATCAAAGACTGATGTGTTGTGGAATGAATGTGTTGTGTGTTCTCTTCATACCACCAGCCTCCCTGCTAAGGGTCCTGATAGGTATATAATGTTCAAAATTAACATCAGTCAAAAAGTATGAAAACAATCACACCAATGTTTGATTTTGAACACCGGCAATACACAGATTGAAATTTTACACCTTCAAAGCAAAATGAACCAGGAATATTTCGTAATGATCGTTTGTCCGTACGCGGACAGAAAACATGAATAACAAACTGGCATCCTCTTAAGTACTTGCGTCGACATAAACTGGAGAGTTCATTCCTCATATTGTTTTTCAACACTGACTCCAGTTTTTAGAATATACCGGCCTATTTAGCTCTTCATCCCTAGGGTTTTTTGGTAGTTCAGTTATCCAAATATCCAATGATCTGTAATCTGCAATCTGACAGACGAAACAACTATTCCGTGACACTGAGTGTTAGGAAATCACCAGTCACATCGGCAACAGTAAATTAACACTGAACAACCTGACAATACTGAAACAAAAGAAGGAAAGAACAAGAGAGGCAAGGCCTTCAAGACTCACTTGTGATACACTTAAAAAAAAAAAATCTAATTGTTAAAATGTGTTCCGGCTGTATTTGTTATTATAAAGCTTCGCGTTTAAAAAAAAAAAAAAAAAGAAAAGAAAAAAAGTTCTAACCAGATTCGAACCCCGCGTGTTCGGGTGAGAAGAAACTGAGAGAGATAGACTCGGAGA
>NC_134879.1:44731157-44758657 GCF_041734735.1 Babylonia areolata | reverse complement strand
TGAGAGCAGGTCATAATTGCATCCCATGTCATACTGATTTTTGACATTTCGTGCTTATATTTTCTGCTGGTTTAAATGTGGAGTATCACAGGATATATGAATCCAATGTGTGTGTGTGTGTGTGTTTTGGCTATATTATACAGTATTCTTGTTACCACAAGTTATTTGTATACTCATTATGCAATTTAAATTTCCAACAGGACATCACAGGTCAGCTAAAATATAACTGTTCATGTGTAGAGAATCAATGTCTGGCATTGCTTGTGACTACATGGTTTAGCCAGAGAAAATCTGTCACACACACACACACACACACACATATATATATATAATGATGTTGTACACATGCATACAGTTCCTGTGCTGCATGGTGATAATGTTATGATTTACAAGAAACAGCCTTTTGAATTTACATTCAACTGACTGAAACAGAG
Organism: Babylonia areolata; assembly: GCF_041734735.1. Lineage (NCBI taxonomy): Eukaryota > Metazoa > Mollusca > Gastropoda > Neogastropoda > Buccinidae > Babylonia > Babylonia areolata. Next base: position 44,758,223 of record NC_134879.1, on the reverse strand, counting down.
ACTGTGGATTTAATTGAAACTAAAGAGACATGTTGAGAAAATAATAGGCAGTATGTTTTATGATGGTTGGAAGGTAAAGACACAATGAAGCAAGAAATAAGAGTATGTGATTGTATGTGTGTTTGTGTGCCCATGAACATATTCCCCAGCTTACAGAAATGACATACCCTGTTAATCATGTTCACTCACTTTTGTTTCTCTCGTTGATATATTTGTGCATTTGCTTTCAGATTGTGACTTACAATGGACCTTTTGAAATTGTCTCCTTGGTGGGAACTTTGTCAGGGGGTGAAGGTCATCTTCACATTTCTCTCAGCGACAGCGAAGGGCGTGTCATCGGCGGACATGTTGTCGATGACCTTATCATCCACACCACTGCCGAAGTGGTCATCGGAGAATGTGAGGGAAACAAATTTGAACGGGAAAAAGATGACAGTACTGGATACAATGAACTGGTTGTCTACCCTCAACATGAATAGCTTATAAGTGTACAGTCAAAGAAACTGGTGAAGAAGTTACTTTGCTTAAAGCATCAGTTCAGTTACTCAAGGAGGTGTTAATGCGTTCAGACAAATCCATATATGCTACACCACATCTGCTCAGCAGATGCCTGACCAGGAGCGTAACCCAATGCACTTCAGCATCCGCATGCAATGCAAAATGTACTGTGCTTGAAATTGAGGAGAACTGTGACATGTATTTATCATATACATCCTCTGTCGCAGTCTAATATCATCATCTTAGATGAACAGACTATAAATAAATAAACGAACGAACATCCTCTGTCAGTGTCAAAAACTGTAACTCATTTGTCATTATCATTACAAGCACAGCACAAGTCACTGGGATGTTTGTCAGTCTCATGTGGATGAAACAAAATTTTGGTTTCAATGATTAAGCATCTCATCATGTGATGTGTGTGGGTGAAATGATTGAGTGTAATGTTCTATTTTGATAGTTATTCATTAAAAGGGTGGAAGAAGAGAATTTTTAAAAATAAAAAGTGCTCCATTAAATGGCGAAGAGCACTGTGCATTGAAGTTAAAGGATGAAACTTTTCTCCATGAAAGAGACAAGTTGGTGGAAACATTATAAATAAATGTACACAATTTTTAATGCCTCTGTGAGTTTTCTTTTAATTAAAAAAAACCCAACTGTATGTTGTATGTTGTAAGGCCTAGTGTTCAATGAAGTTGTGTTATTTACATGACAGAATACAAACAATTTACATATGTTGAATGTAATGTGTGTGTGTGTGTGTGGATGCATGCATGCATGTGTGTGTTTTCAAGAGCTGGAGAGAGACAGCCAGACAGACAGCCAGAGAGAGAGACAGAAGAGAGAAAATGATAGAAAATATGTGTATGTGTGTGTGTGTGTGTGTGTGAGAGAGAGAGAGTTAACATTATATCTGTAACACGAGCAACATGAATACTTTTAAATAAAGAGTTAATTTATTCATTGTCACAATATGCAATACAGTCACATTTTACAATCAAACATAGATCAACAAAACAAAACTGACAATGTATATATACATCAAAAGAAAAACAGCTTGATACATGTCTCATGACAGTAAATGATTATAAAATAAAGTGTGTTTGCTTTGGAGCACTATTACCTTTGTTCCTGCATATGTGCAGTCACTGAGCGCTTCATATCAGTTCAATTATATCGTCGATGTCCCTTCGTGCTGGATGATATTAGACACTGGATCAGTCTGTAAACACATTTACAGTTCAAATTTCACCAGCCAAGAGCAAGAAAATAGTTTTGCTGGATTAATTTGCTCCATATATAGAAAGAAAAAACATTCAGTACGCACCATTACCCTAATTCCTACTAGCTGCTTTATCATTTTAGTCTATTCTACCAGCAAACAACAAAAAGATACAGTGAGAAGGTAAAGTTTGAGGAATGTGTTTGGGATGTATTTTTCCTCAGACAGAAGCCAGTCAAGAAAAAAACTTTTTTTTTTTTTTTTTTTAAATAGATGAAATGAACATGTGTTAATATGCCAGTTTCTCATCTTCATGTATATATCCCCTTCCTGAGGGGCTTTGGCTTGTTGGAATAAATCATCTGAGCATGGGAAAAATAAGTGGAGTGTTGGCCTAGAGGTAACGTGTCCGCCTAGGAAGCGAGAGAATCTGAGCGCACTTGTTTGAATCATGGCACAGTCGCCAGTATTTTCTCCCCCTCCACTGGACCTTGAGTGATGGTCTGGATGCTAGTTATTCGGATGAGACGATAAACAGAGGTCCTGTGTGCAGCATGCACTTAGTGCACATAAAAGAAACCACGGCAACAAAACGGTTGTCCATGACAAAATTCTGTAGAAAAATCCGCTTCAATGGAAAAAACAACTGCATGCAGGAAAAAATAACAAAAAATGGGTGGTGCTCTCGGTGTAGCGATGCGCTCTTCCTGGGGAGAGCAGCCCGAATTTCACACAGAGGAATCTGTTGTGACAAAAAAAGAACAATACAATTTAAAATCAAGTCCAAAGGATGCTTTGTAGCCTTTTATAAAGGGAAGCACACACAGCAGGCCTTTGTGTAATCACCGCAACCTGAATTGTAAGGCTGGTTGCATCAGACTGGAACTTCAGACAATGTTAATGAAGATTTGTCATTTATTTGTGTGCACCACTTACACAAGACTGCCTTACCCACCAAACTGGGAGATGTGCCCCAAATTCATTGTGCTTCACTGATCAACTGTATTGATCATTGATCAATCAATCAATCTTATACTCAAGAATAGCATCTTTAAGTTATTATACTCTGACACAAACATAGATGGAGATGCGATGGACTCTTTTTCAGATACAAGTATTCTCAGCTTCAGGATCTTCTGAGCTTGGAAAACAAAACAAAAAAAACAAAACTGTTTCTCTTCTGTTGCTATCTCTTTCACCCCAGTTCTTTTTGTGATGTCAGTTCTGAAGGGTTATTTGAATAATGTGTCTTTTTTTTCTTCTTTTTTTCGTCAAAAGAAACATGCCTTGAAGTTGTTATCCATGAGTATAAGAATGATCAAACCACCAGTACAGTTCTGAGAGCTCTTCTGTCTGTGCATGCAATATCATCAATTTCCTTGCAAGATGACAAACTGTTTCCCTCCAAAACTTCGATATCCTAAGTAAAGGTAAGTAACAATGCTAACATGGAAACAAAGGAAGCACAAAATGTTCGCAGCAACTGATGAACTGAAAAGTCATCAGAAGAGACGAGTATGATCTAACATGCATCAACATCTTACATGGGAAATGAAAAAAACCCAACAAAAACAAAAAAACCCCAACAACAACAACAAAAAAACAACAACAGAGAAGTCATCATACGCTAATTTTTTTGTTGGGGAACTTAAGAAGAAAAAAAAGAAGTATAATCGCACTTGAAACTTTGCAACATCCTTTTTTTCCTTTCTTTTTTGCTTTGTTACTTCTGTTTTCACAACAAAGGCAGAGGAAGAAGGTGGAGAGAGGAAAAGGTTAAGGAGAAAGAAAGGGAGAAGGTGATGAAGAACAGAGGGGGACAGAAGACAAATGTTTTTCAACTAGTTTGAATATATAGATAACAGTACACCTATGTACAGTTAACAGTAATGAGAAGTCGTGATTTCATAATGAATGAAAATGTTCCAACACGACTTCACAACCAAACTCTCAAACATCACATCATTTATTCTGTACATAGCTTTCTGTAATATCAGGTCATTTGCAGATTTACTTTTCCCAGGATCTGTTATCCATTGAAAGTTATGCACAAAACTGACAAAGAAAACAGAACGTTTTGTCAATAATATTCACATTTACATAAAAAAGATTACTTGCGCTAGGATAAATGTTTACCAGAAAACAGCTTTATTCCTTATTGCTCAAAGGTACAAAAACAAAACTATATTGTACTCAGTTACAATGCTGATAACATGTCACCCTACACAAGGTGGACTTTAAGAAAGTAAATGTTTTACTTTTCAGTCTTTTTTAAGGCTTTTCTCATAATTATGCATCTGGAAATTACCTAGCACTTTAATGATAATGTTGATCAATCTGCAGAAATTGTTGGCTAACATAAGATGAAAAAACAAAACAAAGAAAACACACACAATCACCCAACCCCCCCAACAAAAAACCCACCCAGCACCACCACCTTCACAAATAAGGAAGAATACATCTAAAACACTGGCTGAATTTCACTCAGTTTATGTTGTCCTCTTCACTGTTTGTAATACAGTATTGTATTGTTTGTAATACAGTATTGTATTTCTCTGTGTGAAATTTGGGCTGCCCTCCCCTGGGAGAGCGCGTCGCTATACTACAGCACCACCCATTTTTTTGTATTTTTTCGTGCATGTAATTTTTTGTTTTTGTTTTTCCTATTGAAGTGGATTTTTCTACAGAACTTTGCCAGGAACAACCCTTTTGTTGCCGTGGGTTCTTTATGTGTACTAAGTGCATGCTGCACATGGGACCTCGGTTTATCATCTCATCCGAATGACTAGCGTCCAGACCACCACTCAAGGTCTAGTGGAGGGGGAGAAAATATCGGCGGCTGAGCCGTGATTCGAACCAGCGCGCTCAGATTCTCTCACTTCCTTGGTGGACACATTACCTCTAGGCCATCACTCCACTTTATGTACTCTTGTGTCCCTACTTAAAAATGACTGGTATTCATTAACCCAACTGTATTAAATATATCTCTCCTGAATGCACTGAATAATCATCAACAGCACATATTCCAAACTTGGTAGAAAATAAAACATTACATCCAAAAAAAGGAAAAATCCCGAGTTTATTATAAGTCAAAACTTGATTAAAAAGAAAAAAAAATAAAAAAAAACAAAAACGAACAAACATAAAACACAAAAGTTCTCAACCTTAAATGAAACAAACCTTTTATTTTTACCACTGGTTTTTACCAAAATTCTAGCTGGTTTTTTTTTGTTTTTGTTTGTGATGTTTTGTTAAAAGATATGTTAATACTTCTAACTTCTGTGTTTAGTTAGCAGAAGCCAGCCTGCATAAAATAAGCAAATAGTATTCTAAAAAAAAAACAAAAAAAAAAGCGAGGAGAGGTGGGGGGAGAGGAGAACCAGGGATTGTGGGGGTGATAAGAGATGGGCTGAAGAGGACAGGAAAAAAAACCCCAGAGACTTCTGGGACAGAAGTAACCCAACTGTGACCTCCCCTTATTCCCCAGCCCACCCCCAGTCTCTTTTCTTTCACTTTCGTTTGACTGTAAATCACAATGGCATGAATTCTGCTGTTTTAAAAAATCACAGACTGCAATGATTCTCGAATTCAAAAGTCATCCACTTGAAAAAGAAAAAAACAAATCAAACAAAGGGACGCAAAGCTTCATGAATAGCAAAATTATTAAAACAGTTTCATAAAACCGAATACAGCATACTCTAAAGAAAATACATAAAAAAAAAAAATAAAAAAAAAAAAATCACTAACTGGACAAATACATAAAGGATTGATCAAATAAGTAAAAAAAAATTAAAAAAGAAAGAAAAAAGAAAAGAATCTAAAAGAAAATCACACACACAAAAGAAACAAGACAAACCAGGTTTGACACACAATATTCAGGACACTTTTTTTTTCAATAAAAGAAATGAATATATGTACACATACTATCAGGATGAAGTCCAATTTCAGTTTACACAATCCAGTACAGATGAAAAGGCAGTGATATGAAGTACGTTCTTAAAGAAAAATTACATGAAATAGTGTAAGTCACTGGTCACCAAAGTCAAGGCAAAAAATACAACATCTCTCAACGTGAATAAATCGTCAATCCAGCAACGCATAATTTAACAATCTTTCAACAAAGAAAAAAAAATCACAGACAATATCATCTACAACGTTATCATTTCCATCACTATCACTTTGAACAAATATTATCTCAGAAACTTCTCAAGAGGACATGCACAATGACAAGTACACACACATGTAGATGTCCACTCTCACACACATTACTTCATGACACACATACATAAAACAGCACACGCTTATTTCGTATGGGGAAGTAGAATGTTCTTTCGACAACAAACAAAAAGACAACAGACGCTCTTGCAATATAAGGCCTAGGGCTCGGGCTGACAAGGCACAAATTGGTAGTGCAACTCAGTTCTCCCACTGAACAAGCAAGCCATATAAGTGCAAGTATATATATTCCAGTTGTCAATATCTTCAGGTCGATCAGTTACAGTGCAACAAGATGTTTTCCTGCAAACTCTGCATGCATCAGAAAACTACATGAAGACAATGAGACACTGCTGAGAATCTCAGCCCAGCCAAACAACAAACAAAAAAGACCTTGGGGAAAAAGAAATCACAACAAACTTCTTTCCCCAAAAAGACAGTGATATGACTATGTGGTCCCAATCAATCATGTTATTTATGCAGCCCAGGTCAAGTCAACTTAATTATGTCCAAAGAGGGATCAACATGTGGTTGTGTAGCAGACATGACCACAACTTTGCTGCATATGAGGCACCACCTCTAATAATCTGGGGGAGGCTTCACTCGGGGTAAGCTGTATGGTGTTAGTCAAGTTTGCCTTTTTACTGGTAGATGTCTGTAATTTGGTACCTCCCTTCAGCCAGGGTAGTGCCAGTGATCTGTGCATGCGCACGCGTGTGCGTGTGTGTGTGTGTGTGTAAGTTCTCTAACGGATTTTATATGACTTGCAGTGACTATGACTCTTAATTTAATGTGTGGAGTGTCTCAGTCTGGTCTTACCAATCTGAAAGAAGCGGCCATCAAGGCACAGTTCCAGTACAATTGAGATATACCTGTGATATCTGCGATACTGCACTGCTATTCCCTCCAGGTCTACCCTGCTGTTATCATACTGTCCATGTTTCATTTTAGTATATTTTCTGCTCACCCTGTGATTATTTCTTGTGAGCTTTATGTCAAATAGAGCATTCAAGCATTTTATGTTGTACTGAATGACTGAGCATTGTCTATCTGTTTTACACCACAAATGAATTTATCTCATTGGAAGTAATGAAGTACTCGGTATTTGCCTTACCCCATGGATCAGTCGTGTGACAACACGAAAACTGATGCTTTAATCTAAAGCACACACGCGTATATATACACACAATTTACACCAAAAAGTACATAATATTTGGCAGTACAATACAAACATGAAAAACTGTGTACACATCACCAAACGCCAGTGGTGATGGAACACAGGAATACACTGGCAGTGTGGAAATAAACCCCTCAAAAACACACATTTATTTTCAGATGAATATAAACGCGTGTACATCAAGCATCCCATACTACATTTACATACCCCTCCCCTCTCCCCCCAACAAATTCTTGCTCTGGTCAGGAAGAATGGTCATGTTGTACCACATCTCAAAGGCTGAGTGGCACTATATAAGTATCTTAAAAGAGTGGTAGTAATATAAATATCTTAACTGTTTTCATCGTTTGTGATTATCATATTTGATCGCACTCACAGGTATGGAATATGGCCGAAAACAAGGAGAGGAACTGTACAAGAAGGATACTGAATGATCCAACTTTTTTCTTAACCCCACACCCACACCCCCACCCAAAAAAAAGAAGAAGAAAAAAGGTTTTCTTCAAATAGGCAGCGCAGTTCCAATACATGTAAAAAATACACTGCACTGTTAAAACGAGAAACAGACGTATTGGACATATAGCAGCCAGCAGATCAGTCTCTTTCTTGTACATTTGTTTTGCAGCCCCTGTTTTTTGTTTGTTTGGTTGGTTGGTTTTTAAATCATAATATATTCAGATATACATTTTTTTCTAACTGATTAATTTAAAAAAAAAATTAATTTATTAAAAAAAAGAAAGAAAGAAAGATTTTCCTGTGTGAATCATACACTGTTCTTTGATACACCACCCCCACCACACTGCCTTGCCCTTCAATCATCCCCTTTCTTGTGGCAGTTGTTTCAAATATCAAAGCCTATATTTTTTGCCTGAATATGCTTTAACCATACTTCCATCCTGGAACGCATGCTGAATATTTCTATGCTTGCTTTCTTATTTTGCTGTTGAACACTGTTTCAAACTACAACATAAATTCAGAATTTAATTCATGTATGACTCAACAATTATGAATAAATAACCAGGTAACAAAAACAAATCCATAAACACAAACAGAAGTAACACAATTTGCACAGGATTGGAATCAGACCCCTGCCGGAGTCTGCACCAGGGGGTCACGGTATAATATGTGTAATCAAATAAATAACTACACAGGTACTAAAATAAGTCTAGAAAAAAAAGAACAGAAATAAACACACTGGAATATAGAAAAAAAACACAATATAATACACATCATTCAAGAAAGAAGCTGGACGAATGTAGGAATGCCGAAATGTAAACGTTTCCTTGGAACCACACTGCCAACATTTCCATTTCCAGCATCCTGTTAACAACTGGAAAAAGAGCACTTCATCATCCAAAAAAGAACTGTGTATAACATGCCTGTAAAGTCGTTCACATAAAACCAGTAGTTTTCTTTTGAGCAAGTATGCAGGTACACAACGAACAAGCAAAGTCAACGCCGAGCAATACAATACATACTCAATGATCGAAGACAAGACTTGAAATAAATCTAAGAAACAAAAGACAATCATCATGAGAAGGTGGTGGAAATGGACTGGACATGTCAAGTGAAGACAGCATGTTAACATCATGCGGAGAGCCCTTCACTGGGTACCAGTAGGCAGACGCAAGAAAGGCCAAAGAACACCTGGCGCAGAACAGTGGAAGGAGAACTCAGTACCCTGAAGCACACCTGGGGTACCATTCAATGACTGGCCCAAAACAGACAAGAGTGGCTTGTCTTCGTTGCTGCCCTTCATGCCAGACGGCAAAATGGGCAGTTAGTACGTAAGTAGTGAAGTTAGAAATGAAGAATGTGTTGCAATAAATACTGCCACCCCCACAAACCAAACAAGAGAGGCAAGGCCTTCAAGATTCACTTGTGATACTCTTAAAATAAAATAAAAATCTAATGAATTTTATCCTTAAAATATATTCTGTATTTGTTATCATAAAGCTTTAGGTTGAAAAAAAGAAAGAAAAAAAAGGCTTGAGCACAGATTCAAACCCGGCATGTTCGGGTGGGAAGAAATTGTCTTAGTCACTGTACTATTGCGGATCCATGAATGACGTTCAAAAATTAACAGTTAAGCATGCTTTCTTAAGGGCAATAAATTGATTGCAGTATTTGAAGTCATAACGCTGTTTAAATCACATTATTTTGGTGTATCTCTGGAATTTAAGAATTCTTTAAAGTCTGTGGTAAAGGAGACGTTGCTATCGCCGCAATCACACAGCAACATTTAGTCATTTTTCTCTGGATCTACATAGATGTGCAAGTTTAGTTACACACGCCAGGGAAAGTACGGCACGGTTGATTCAATTTCTCTTTTATGTTCATTCTAGTTAAATGAGTATCCACTTTAAAAGATTCATATGCAGTAAACACGGCAATGATGTAGTCTGTGTCACTGTATGTGTTCTGTCCAGATTTTGTATTTCTCTCCATTTAACTGTGAACAAGAAAAACAAGGTCATGTCATCTTCGTAGTAAGCATCACCAACACTACTACAACTGAGATGCAGTAGGTAATATGGTGTTTTTGGAATCCAGGAAACAGCCTCAACGAAATAAACCATAAATGATACGGGAAACAGGGCTTAATTCGGGAGACTTAAGAACTATTATTGGTATGACTGTAAAGATTTTTTTCCTACTATCTTAAAGCCAAATGGTGGTATTGACGGACGATGTATTTCCAGAGAAAATGGCAATGTTAACGTTTACCACGGACACACAGATATACATTCAGACAGACAGACCGACACACACACATACAACCGAATACCAGGTTAAAACATAGACTCACTTTGTTTACACAAGTGAGGTAAAAAAAAAAATCACATGCCATCATTTTCATAATTTGGAATTAAAAAACAAAATCATGGCGCATGGCTGATTTCTACAGAGCTGTCAATGCAAGTGTATTAAGCTTTGCTATTAATGTTTGGTATAGAAGCATTACTAAGGCAGAAATCACACCTCTGAACAGAATTGTAATAACTGCCACCAAGATCGCCGGGGCTGATCTACTTTCTCTGGACAATATGTATCATAAGTAGCTACCCAGAAAAGCAAAATCAATCAGCCAGGACGAATCACCTTCAGCTTCATTTGATTTTTGAGATGCTCTCCTCGGGTCATTAGTACTGATTTGCACATGTATGTGTCAAACATTCTACTGTAGCTGCGCTTGTATATGTTTTTTTATATTCATGTTTGTACCTTTTAATGTACTACCCCCCCCCCACCGCCTCAATATTCCTTGTGACCTTGGTACACTAAATAATAATGACATATTTTCTATTCTATTCCATTCTATATACACAGAGCATGATTGTTGAAAATGTACAGGATGTCCACAGCTTTGACCAAACAAAACTCCATATTTTTTCAAGACATTTTCCAGACCAAACTGAACATTTCCCATACCAAACACGAAGCCAAACCGAATCAAAATTCATTCTGCTACACCACTGATGAAAGATATTGGTGGATATTCCCTTATGGCTGTTCAATTTTCATCACTTTTATCAGTTTCTTGTTTTATTTTTCTTTTCTCTAAATTAAATGCCTACAGCTCTTTGTTGAAAAGGTAGTGGTCAAGGTTATCTTTTTTGAATGATAGTGGTCAAAAGTCTCTTTGTTGAATGGTAGTGGTCAAGGGTATCTTTTCTGAATGATAGTGGTCAAAGGTCTCTGTTGAATGGTAGTAGTCAAGGGTCTCTTTATTGAATGATAGTGGTCAAGGGTCTCTGTGTTGAATGATAGTGGTCAAGGGTCTCTGTGTTGAATGGTAGTGGTCAAGGGTCTCTGTATTGAATGGTAGTGGTCAAAAGTCTCTGTATTGAAGGGTCTCGGTGTTGAATGGTAGTGGTCATAGATCTCTGTATTGAATGGCAGTGGTCAAAGGTCTCTGTATTAAATGGCAGTGGTCAAGGGTCTCTTTATTGAATGATAGTGGTCAAGGGTCTCTGTGTTGAATGATAGTGGTCAAGGGTCTCTGTATTGAATGGTAGTGGTCAAGGGTTTCTGTGTAGAATGGTAGTGGTGAAAAGTCTCTGCATTAAATGGTAGTGGTCAAAGGTCTCTGTGTTGAATGGTAGTGGTCAAGGGTCTCTGTATTGAATGGTAGTGGTCAAAGGTCTCTGTACTGAATGGTAGTGGTCAAGGGTCTCTGTACTGAATGGTAGTGGTCAAGGGTTTCTGTGTTGAATGATAGTGGTCAAGGGTCTCTGTGTTGAATGGTAGTGGTCAAGGGTCTCTGTATTGAATGGTAGTGGTCAAGGGTTTCTGTGTAGAATGGTAGTGGTCAAAAGTCTCTGCATTAAATGGTAGTGGTCAAAGGTCTCTGTGTTGAATGGTAGTGGTCAAGGGTCTCTTTGTTGAATGGTACTGGTCAAGGGTGTCATCAAAATTCCAAGACTTTTTCCAGACATGGACATGCTTTTCTCATTTTTCCAAGACTCTTCCATGACTGTGCGAACCTTGCACGTTAGTCAAAGTCCTGGAGTTTGTTAACAGGAACAAACAGCAAAACAATAAGCTGCAGCCAGTCTCCCATCAGCCTTTAAGGAATCAAAAAGATGCTCAAAAAGGTCAGACTAATACACAGTAGATAACAAACACCAGCTGAAAAGGAAATGAAAGTGGTTATCACTTCATTTTTTGGTTTTTGTTTTTAAAGTTCTGATAATGCAGTCTTCTTTTAAGAGGTTTCAAATGAAAACACAATTTTCTCAAGATGTATTTAAAAAAAAAAAAGGTTAAACAAGTGTTCCAATCAGCTTTGGTCGGTTAACTCAACAACAATTTAAACAACAATTTAAACTTGTCTGTGTCGGTGATTATGTATACAACAAAACATTATTTATGAAACAGCTGGCATCAGGACAAACAGATATCATATATAATACACAATCGTTTCATCTTCTGATAAGTTCAGCAGTGGGTGCTGTCTTCTTTTTTTTTAATTTTATAAATCTGGTTGGTTCAGCAAATAGGTATTGTACTTCACCAAAAACAAGAATCAACAACCCAAATTTTAACAATCTTTAAAAAAACAATCTATGCCACAGGTTTTCACCAAATGGAAAAAAGACCCCATCATTCCCTGTACCTTGAATGTCCCCTGGTTTAACTCACTCAGTACGGCCAGTCCTCTCTTCTCCTCTACACAGACCCCTCGGATGTCCAGTGGGTGTCTGAATGACCCAACCTTTAGCTTCCGTCGTCAGAACTGTGGTATTCTTTGTCCACATTCACATCTTCAGTATAAGAGCCTTCCGCTTGCAATATTTTGATGATGGTAACTGGGGTGAAATGCTGTTAACGTCATCTCTTTCACCGTTCGTATGGAGAGAGTTAATACATGTCTGTGTTTACATATAATTAAATACATAAAAGAATACATAAATAAATGAATATAGACACAGATACATTATACATATTCATATAATCTGTCCTGCCTGACACCAACGCAGCAAGAAGACAACAACGACAAAAATAACAGCAGCAGCAACAACAACAAAAAACCCAAACAAAATAAAACGGCAACAGACAATTCCTCATGGAAGTTGAAAGACCAAACAAACAAAAAAAGAACCAAGAAGAGGTCAGCATATGACTGCCTTTAAAGACTTCTTGTGTTTCAAAATCCAAGTACTATCACTGCGGAACAAACAAAAAAATAGAAAATAACACAAAATACGCACACACTGCTGCTTATACAAACCTCCAAGAAAGGTATTTGAAACAGACTGGTTCCTGAATCTGCTGCTCTTTTTTTTTTTCATTTTACAAACAAAGAATGCTCCATAGAATCTGTTTGCCTCATCTCATACTTTGTTGCCTCAAAATAACATAGTGCTCATCTGATAGAATCGTACTCAAATCAGTCAATAACATAGTTACATATCTTATTCTCATGCTGTGTAACTGGGTGCTCTTTGGCACAACAGTCACACACACAAACTGAAGACCACATTCATGGGCATGCTTATAAATATCTTCAAATCATTATGCAGAATCTGATGGAGGCATACGGCCATACACAAACAAACAAGTCTGTACAACTGAGCTGAGGATGGCAGGTTTCTTAAAACACTGACCATATCGTGCAACGAAAGTGGACATTCCCTAAATACTTTCACAATTTTAGACTAAGTTTAGGGACTTTCAGCAATTTTTTTTTTTTTTATCCTTTTGAAGCTTAGCCCTTTTTATCCCCATGTAAATCTACTTGCACTGCTTTTAGTCTGAATGTCGATTCATCAAATGCAGACAGAAAAGCAATGCTATTACCATTTACTTGAAGTTAAGATCACGGAAGGTACTTCTGTTTTCACAGTGGCTGGTAAAACCAAAATTATACCACAAGTCATGAAATCTTTGTGCTGTGTGCAACATGTATAGATTGGGAAGTCACAATTTTATTTTATTTTTTGCCACTGAAGGAAATGTGTTGAATGGAAAATTAAACCAACCTGTCATGCACTGGCAGCAGTAGAGAGGTATTAAGACCCTCACATAAAGTTAATATGGAAAATCAGTAATGTCAAACATCATTGTAAAGGGACAGGTGCCCTTGCACTGAATGTCAATAAAGCCACAGAGAAAATTCTAAAATGAGCATGAATTATCTCCCATGAGTTACTGAGTGCAGCTCAGGTGAAACGGGCTTTGAACGTGACAGACAGTTCACTTGCTGTGCTTGAAAATATACAGGACAAAAGCAAAACAGCCTGCTGTGCAATACTGGCTCAAACAGTGTCTTTTTTTCCTACATCTATTTCTAACCTTTCCTCTTCATAAATACTTCATTAAATTTGTCTGCCACTTCCACAAACACAGTTGTAACATGCTCCTACATAAGTACATTTGTAACTGTCAGAAATAACACTTAACACACACACACACAGAGCAAATAACAAAAAATGAAAGGAAAAAAGATATGCTGTTACATTCTCTGTCTATTCACTTGGATGTCAAATGAGGACACAATTTATGTAAGACATGCACTCTCTCTCTCTCACTCATATATACATGCACGCACACCAAGTTTCCAATCTCAGACAGCATTTTTCTCATTGTTATAACCACTGACAATTAACATAGAGTGCCTCAGGTAGATTTAAACAATGAATCTGAACTGACATGGTATGCAATATCTAACGAGATCAATTCTTATTCCTCTTTATATTTTGCGAACTGAATGCTCCAGTCAACATGCAATACATAATCATTAAAACCTATCTTTCTCAAAGAGAAATCAAATCTAGCTGGAAATAAACTGCAACTTCAACCACATCTTTCACATCCTGCACAAAACTTAAACAGTTACAACCAACACACTCACCGCACAGAACACATTCAACACCCACCCTGGCAGTCTAAAACAAAAAAATAATGCACAAACGACAAAGACACATCAGCCACCAGCTAGCTAAGGACTTGTCTGCTTTGTACCCCCTTCTGTGTAGCTGGCATAGCCGCTCGTTGTAGAACTGTTACAGTCAGACGCCCGACTATTTGTCGTACAGACTGTGGTGACAGCTACAGTGTCCGACTCAAAACCATTGGTCGTCGTCCTTGCCTTGTGACCCTGGGTCAGCGGTACACCCCCCCTGGACAAGGACTCCATCAGTTCCTTGTTTTCTGGGTTCTGGACCACTGCCTTCAGGAACACTGTGGCCTCCTCACGGAAGCGGTCAATCTCCTTCTGCAGCTCGGCGTTGCGCTTGATGAGGTTCCCCGTCTTCATGGCAATGTCCCACAGCCCGCACTTCTGCAGTGCCTCTGCTGTCTTCCTGAAGCGTTTCTCCCGGTTCATCTGCGGGAGGCTGGCCGCCTGGCTGCTCAGCCTCTTTAGCGACGACTGTCCTGAGGAATGTCCTGGGGTGGAAAGCTTGGCGGTGGTGGAGGTCAGGCTGTACACCATCTCCGTCACGGCAACGGAGCGGAGGTGAGGCTCAGGCGGCTGGGAGGAGGAGGGGGAGCACTTGTGACTGTCCGCGTTCAGACCCCCCATCTCCCCCACTGTCTGCGTGTCCAGAGGGAAACAGAGGATCTCGCGGTTGGGTAAGGGGAAGGATCCCTGGGGGTCCAGGTTGTCGTTGGTCCAGGGGGTCATGGCCTGGTAGTGGGGGATGGCTTGGCGACGTGGACTAGGGCTGGCACCAGGGGAAGCCTGAACAAAGGACAATGAACAGGAAATAGAAAAAATGATTTGCCTTATGTTCCTCCTCCTCCTCATCATCCAGCTGACAGCCACAATCGTCATGTCGATTACTCTGCCGCAACTAGAGGGCTGTGTGGAGACAGAGATGCTGTTGTATAGGAAAGATAAAGAACTAGATAGATATGAAACAAAAGTTAACATTACACCTACTCTATGTGGGTTTTATCAGCAGGCTACTACTTTTCGCTCTTCACCCACTCAGGGACTAGCTGATCCCAGTCTTCCAGAAGGGATGGCTGGGCCCAAAAATAAGTTAAAAAAAACAAAATGTTCCTCGCTTTACAGTTTATCCAGCCACTTCTACCGAGGACATGTTGCCGGGAGATGAAGTTAGCGATAACCCGATTTCTCTCACAGGTTGATGAAACTGTGTATTACCCATAAGTATTATAAAGAACTGATCTGAGAGCTGTACATGCCTCTTCTCTGTTTTGAAATAACACACGAGTCCACCTCAGAGCTGCACATATTCTTCAGTGCTCCAAAGTAAAATAAAAACCCCAACTGGCCAACCAATAATCTTTAACCACACGATTCCAAAATACTGACCAGTAAGCAATCCTAAAAACAATTATAAAAAAAAACATACCCAAAAAACAAACAAACAAAAAACACCACCACCACAACAACAATCACCCCTCATTTCTACTAACAACTGCCCCTCCTTTCAACTTTCAGAAGAAGAGATGACCATTAATGATTCTGATCCAAAGTTAGCAAGGACTTGCAGACAAAAAACACAACCATGGCCTGGTATCACAATGGTTTCTCAGCAGTCACGAACATGTCCGTACCAAACAAAAAAAAAAACAACAAAAAAAGCAAAACAACAACATGTTTGTTGCAATGAAAACTGTGTTTCACAGTGGTCACATTGAAGGATTTGGTTTGTAAATGTGTGTGACTAGTCATGATACCAGCCTCACAAACAACAACAACAACAAACAAACAAAACTAACAAAACAGCAGCAAAGCACTCACACCCACAGACTAAAACATCTCTCTCCTTCCTGAAACATTTCCAAGCACTGCTGTGAGAAACAAAGTGCCTCCTGAAAGGTGTGCTTGATTTTGCCCCCAGACTAATTTCAAAAATGGAATGGAGGAAATGAGAAGAGCAGCTGGCCCTGTCTCGATCACACACGTACACAGCTGCAGGTGGAGAAATGAGGAGTAGCACAGTAAGAGGGGGAGGAGGAGAAGGGAACACAAAGGAGGGGTGGGGGGTGGGAGTGGGGGGGGCGGGGGTAGGGAGGAGTAAATTGTGCTGGTTTTTAGACTGGCGATGATGATGATGCGCTGATCCAATCAAGTGAAAGGCCATGGTGCAAGAGACATAACTGCATTCACACTAGCACAGCAGAGTAAAGCTGGAAGTGGAGAAGAAGAATAATGCCTAAAAAAAAGAAAAAAGAAGAGAGCATACTTCCCATCACCTTTCACATTCTGAAATGAAAATGTTTAAAAAAAACAAACCAAAACTACATAAAAAATTTTTTGCAGCTAATGAAATTGACATGTGCTGTCTGGAATGAAGTTTGCAGTGAAAAAAAAAAATCAAAATGTTCATGCATCTAAAACATATGCCTTTCTTTTCACACACATGCACAAGCACATAATGCATGCACAAATGTGAACATGTAAGTACATGTGCACACACACACCAATACGCTCACATAGATACCAGCATATGCATACACAAACACACACATACTGAGCATACACACACACACTGAGCATACACCCCCCCCCCCCCCCCCCAAAAAAAAAAACCACTCTGCAAACACACTACCTTTCTCTTCTTTCCTTTCTTTGGCGAAGTGCATACTTCTGTCACTGATTCATCTGAAAGCAGAAAGAATATAAAAAATGAACCTACTTAAATTTGTTTAACACTGAAAAAAAAACACCACTTGTAAGATAATCTCTGTCCAGAAACACATGTAATTGCTAAAACTGAAAAGTCTGCTCTTTGTATGAAAAACAAAACAAAACAAACAAAAAATAACACAAGCAAATAAACAACAACAGTCATGAGGCTTATAATTTTGAGGGGTTAAAAAAAGGACCATATTCATATCTTGGGAGTTATGTTTTTTCTGAAACAATCATAGCACTGGCAATAAACTTTATGACTGTATCACTGTCTTTCAATGAGCAACAAAAATTATTGTCTTCATCATGAAGATTTCATTTTTAGTAAAAACAAAAACAGAGAGAGAGAGAGAGAGAGAGAGAAATACAGAGACAGAGACAGACAGACAGAGTGACACAGACGGAAAGACAGCACGTTATACAGAAGCATAATCATCTTTTCACACACATGCACATAAACCCCCCCCAGCAAAAAATGATGACAAACAAACAAAACAGAACATGTACATTATCTGAGACATGCACACACATACAAAATTGTGAGTTAAAAAAATATATGATAAAGTAGACAGCAATCACACACACACAAACTTACACTGGGATAGAAACAGTGCACACAAGGTGTTTGCACACACAGATGCATAGACTAGCACACATACTTTCAGTCTGTCTGTCTTCTCTCAAATGAAAGGCATATAGATGATAGAAGGCCCACACATGTAACACCTGCATAGACATGCACATACACATGCAGACTTTCATTCCTTCTCACACCACCAGCTACTTGCAATGGCATGTTCATGCTGGTGTCTGTCTACATCCTTTCCTAAGGGGGATTTGTTCCATATAAAATGAATAAATCATTAGTAACAGACTCAGTATCTGTCTGTCTGACTCTCACACAGCCCATCTCCTCTTCTCACACACACACTCACACCTGCATCCTCTCTCTCCAAACCTTCCAATATCCTTAACAAACATACAGTTGTGCCCCTCCCCTACACAAACACACTCACTTATGCCACCCCCCCCCCCCCCACAGTTATCCCCCCAACCCTGCACATTTTCACACATCCATATAGTATGCACACACACACACACACACACACACATACATGTGACCCCACACCCATCTATCCCCTTTCCCACCCATCACACTGTTGCCTATCCCACCACAAACACACACACACAAACACATTTACAAAACACACACACACACACACATACACACACAACGATGCCACACGTGCCCACCCCCACAACCCCCATCTCCACCCTCCCCCACACAAAGGCCCTCACCATCAGTCATGCTGGGCCAGTTGAGGTCACAATGTGTCCCGGCCGTGGCCGCCACAGAGGCACTGGACGCCGACGGAGGACTCTGGCTGACATTATAGGAGCTGGCCTGGCCAGGAGACATGTCGCATGCCCCGCCTGTAATAATGGTAATATATTGTACCTATATGGACCAAACTCCCTATAGATGGGCTCTAAGCATCTCACATGAAACAGTACATATTCAATAGTGCATAATACAAAATGAGAGCACATAAGGACACAGAAGTGGAAAAAAAAAACCCAACAAAATCTGTATCCACCAATACAATCCTCCAAAGAAGAGAAGAAACAACCACAACAAACACCCATCAGGTGGCTGGCTTATTTCAATGCTTACTGCTCCCACTGCAATGGCCTTGTAAAAAAACAACAACAAAACAATCCTCCAATGAACTGCTGACGAAGGGAGATGGAGGGGAAGACAGAAAAAAAGAAGAAGAAAAAAAGATGGACTGACAACACTGCAGAATGGACAGGAAAAACCATCTGCCAAGACCCAGGCTTTGACCCGACAGACTAGGAGGAATCTGGTGAACAGTTCTGAAGTGCAGCACCCCAATGTCTCTCCAAAGAGTTGGAGGAGAAGAAGAAGAAGAAGAAGAATGCTCCTATAACCTTGCATGGGTCTCAGGGGCACTGCATGGTGGAATGCCGTACCATATGCCTCCATCTCTCACTGCTGTCAGTGCCTGGGTTGGAGCAAAGCCTTTTCCATTCCATCAATGAAAAACTACAGTTTGCAAATACAGATATAATGAACTAAATATAAAACCTTCACAAAGTCATAAACTAGCAAAAACTGCAGTTTGCTGATACAAATTTTAATGACTTTTTAATGTTCTAAATATCAAAACTTAACATTCTTAAACCATGAAAAACTGCACTTTGCTATGGCGAATATAAATATATTATATATAATGTACTAAATATTAAACTGTTACATAGTCATAATTATGAAAAACTGCAGTTCGCCATTGTATCAACTTGTAGAATGGGTTTCACTTAAAAAGTCTGTATAATCACATACAATTATACACAATTATTCACACACAGATTCACATATTCACACACACACACAGTTACACAAATTTATACACTCACACATGCACACACACACACTACACACATCTGCCAAGCAGATGTGGTGTAGCGTATATGGATTTGTCCAAATGCAGTGACGCCTCCTTGAGCTACTGAAACTGAAACACTACACACGCTGCACTACTACTACTATTACTTAAAGGTTAAAAACAGTTTAAAGATCCAACAGACTTCTAAGGCCACTGGGGCAGTGAATTCATATCAAATGTGTCTGGGGTTTGACACAGGAAGGCAGAGCCCAGTCCTCTCTTTTTGCCATTTTAACCTACTCCAGCCAAAGTCAGGTACCCATTCACACCTGGGTGGAGTGAGGAAAACCACAGGACAGTGCACTCCCTGAGGACACAACACCATGTTTCTCTCATTCTCTCTCACCTTGACTACCCTACTGTAACTCTCTATTGTCTGGTTGGCCTGCTTCATCCATTCAGTCCCTTCAGTGCATACAAAACTCTGCTGCCCAACTCGTCCTCAGAAAGGAAAGATCTGAGCACATCACTCCTCTTTTGCAACATCTCCACTGGCTCCCTGTCTCACACAGCATAAAGTACAAGATCAGCACTCTATGTTATAGATGTATTCACAAAACTGCCCCTTCCCATCTCTGCGGCTGCCTTCACCTCTACACTCCATCTTGCTCACTATGATTGGCTTCGGACCCACTCTGTTTACGCATACCCAGATTCAAACACTCGACTGTTGGCCGCAGTTCTTTCTCTGTCTCTGGACCTTGCAATTGGAATGAACTTCTTCTTTCGCTTCGTCAAGTCTCCACACTCAGCTCTTTTCAAGTCTGGCCTTAAAACCCACCTCTTCCCAAAACAGCCTCCCTTTCCTGCCTCTTCCTTGTCTTCAGTTTCTCCAGTTTTAGAGTTATACATGAGTGTGAATGACTGGTGTGAAAGCGCTTTGATTTGTCTCTGCACAAGATTCAGCGCTATATAAATACCATTATTATTTTTATTATTATGTCAAAACTGAGCCTTGGAACTCTGATCACTGGTTAACACTGGATCACAAGTCCAACATCTAACCGATGCTTCACTCTATCTTAGATTAAAATGAAACATTATCTTACCTGAATGTTTTTGATTTTTTTTTTCTTTTTTTTTTTACAAAATAACCAATGTGTGCATGGTGATCAGGAAACGGTGTGATTTTGGGGGTGGGGGTGGGGGTGAGGGATTGTTGTTGTTCCCCCCCCCCCCCCACCCCAGACTTTCTTGGGTTGACCACGGTTTTATTTTGTATATAAATTCATTATGTCAATTCACAATAAATGGAAAAAAAATCTGAATACAGTGAACAGTAACAAAAACAGATGTACGGCATTATAGTTCATTACACAATCAACTCAAAACGAGATAATAATCAAATCCAATACCTTGCATTCTATAACTATGTCATTATAATCAATAGCAAGGGAATGGTATGTTAGTTACTTGCTTTTCTCTTTGATATTTGCTGGCGGGCATGTTGAGTAAACCAAAAGAAAATTTTCTGTTTTGGCTGAAGCAGATAGTAAAGTATTTTGATACTGAACTGAAATGAATTGAACTGAATTTTGCCACATCGCTTCCTCCTGTTCCAAAAACAAGAACTAACCTGATGTGACCATACTCCTGCTGACATTGTCCTCCATGGTCAGCTGGGAGGAGCTCTGGTCACACATAAGCTCGCAGCCCTCCGCCGAGTCGCTGACATTGCACGCGTCCGACAGGCACTGCTGCGGCTCCTGGTTGGACGGGGACTTGAACTGCTGGAGCAGGGAGTCCAGGTTTGAGTCCTCCGTTTCGCTTTGCGCTTCGCTGCACGTGGTTTCCGCCATGAAGAAATCAAAGGAGTCATTCTGAGCGGGAGCCATTCTGTACCCATCAAAATGGTACAGACCTGCAACACAAGCATAATAATGTCTTTGTGATGAACATCATTACTAACTTAACAGCATAACATGCTCCAAAGTGGATGGTGCATCCATACACAAAGCTTCAAAAGAGAAAAGAAAAGAAAAGAGAAGGCGCTAGTTCCAGCTGGGTTGGAACAGAAGTAGTTTGAGAGATGCAAATGACCAGCAATAAATGAGGCAAGAATGGAGCAGACACCTACCACACAGAATGGTTCTTTTATACTGCCTTTTTGAAATCGAAACCATCCAAGTTAATGTTCTTTCAGTTTCACTTCATTATGATGATGTTTAACACATATTGCAGTTGTTCGTACAGACTTGGTTCTGATTTTGTTTTTCTTATGGCATGTTGATGTGAGTCTTTGAATGTAATTTAAAAACTAAATATAAAAGACAAAAAAGAAAAAAACTGGAGTAACGCAGACAGCACAGAATGTCTTCCAAGACTGTCCACTCTCTGCACAGTTCAGGATACTATGTTGGTTGGGGATAGGGAATGGAGCAGATAGGGGGCTTGGGGGGTGGGGGGAGGATGGGGAGGGGGCACACAGGAGGGCATGGGGGAAGGGGGGAGGGGTAATGAAGGATGCAACAGACGCTGTAAACTGAAACTGGACTCTACAGTACCGAGGCTAACAAGATCTGTTCACCTTACCAATATGACTTCCCCTTTTGACCATCATGATTTTTTTGTTTTGTTTTTTGCATAAATGAACCCCACAGCAGATGATGCAATGGAAATGTACATACACCCACACACATACAGAGATCAAATAGGACAGACTAACATACATACCATGTAAAATACGTTAAGTGCTCATACACAGACACATGCACATACTCCAAATATATGTTGACATAAGCTTTCATTATAACTTAAGATCTCACCACCTGAAGTAGACAGAAAAAAAAAATTAGGTGAAATGTTAAGGACCTGATACAACACTGCTTCTTGATTATAATTAAAATAGGAAAAGAACATTAACCAACTGGTCTTGTAACTTAGGCAAAATTCTCCCATAACAGCTTGACTTCAATGGGAATCACACACACACACACACACACAAACAAACAAAAAAAACCTACAGAAAAATAATTATTATCTTATTTTAGGGACACATATTCCCTCAAATCCATTAAATTCACACATTTTGTTCTTCTGTTGGAATTTAAAATTTGCTATTTAGGTTTAAAAGTTTGATTTTGTTGTTGTAATGTTCAGCTTTGTGGCTCATGAATCCAAGTCACACAGAGAACTTTACAACTTACAACTTCTTCATATACTTATTAACTTTTATATTAATGAACATTTTTGAAAGCTGAATATGACTCAGATCTCCTGATTTTTCCATACCTGTTTATGAATTCAGTATGACTCATGACTAAATACACATTTTCCACATGTACAGAAGAAATGTAAAATAAAATAAAAGAAAGAAAGAAAGAAAATGAAGTCACAAGCAGTACTTACAACTACTGTACTAGTACACAAAACAAATTCTATACATTTGATTACTTTATCAGTTTTATAATTTATACCTAAGCACCTGACATGAAGAAAGGTATGCAGATAAAACACTGAAATGCACATGCACATGTAATGAAACTATATTATATATATGTGCACATCTAATGAGCAACCTACCCATTTGTTCCAGCCCAGCTCCCTTTAGTATGCTGCTTCTCATACACACACACACATGCACACACACACACTTATACACACACATTATACCTTGATAGAATTTTTTTTTTTTCATTTCATACATATATTGACAGACAAACTGTTATGACTGATATGCATGTGAACAAGATATTATGTGAAAAAAAAAATCCAACTTTTTCTATGACATCATCATGAAATGCATCAACAAGTGTGGAAGAAGTCACCCTCAACACAGCTGGTAGGGAAATGTAAAATAGCATACTTGGATCAAAAGGTGAACAGTAATGATAAAAAAAAAATATATATATAAAAAAAATGATGATAATAATAATGATCACAATAACACTGACAATTATAACAATAAGAAGAACAATATTCATAATAATAATAATAATAACACTAAAAGTCACATATGATTTTTCACCTCACTTTTGACTGGCAGTCACAACCTCCTCTGCATCCGACACTCACACACAGAGCCGCACACTAGACGCGCAGATGAAATCAGATTCTAACAGAAAAGCATGATGGGGTATACATGAAGGTGGGGACTGGCTGCACCCAATACAAAGAAAGGAAAGCAATTCCAGGGTGTGGGTAAAATACACCTGTAGCCCCAGAGCTAAAATTAAAAGTCCACTCCATATGACATACAATTCAAATACTGTACTGGATTCTTATGCTGATGACCAATATCAGGTTTCCTAGTCCATCCCACCACATGTACTCTTTCTTATTTGCTGGCCTACGTGGTGGTTCTGTTTGTTTATGATGATTGTGCTATCAGTTGAATACTGAATTTTACACACACTCTGAAACTGCTTTCCTTTTTTTTTTTTTTTTTTTAAAAGGGGTCTCAAGAAGAGATCTGACAGACCTGCGTATAACAGCTAAAACACAGGTCAGGCATGTGGATCCATGCATGCATGCGTGCATGTGTGTGTATTACTGTATATGTGTAGTTTTTCTATTATCTTTCATCACATCAGTTTGTCTCACTCACACACACGCACACACACTTGCACACACCAGTAATGACACTCTGATCTATCAACATCTAGCCTCACTATAATTATCTGATGTTACAACAAAACAACTTTATTTGTAATTGTATATTATATCAATTTTTCATATATATATATATATATATATATATATATATATATGAAGATCTGTAAAATGCTTAGCGGGACATACATAATATTAATAATTAGAAAGAGATCCATTTTTCTATTTGAAACCAATAAACCATTAACTGAGTATAGAGTCTTACTGTCTTACAATGATTGTACTTTAAAAAAAAATCAAATCCAACATGCCTGTCATTTTACAGACGGCCAGCCATGAACTGATAGTGATAAAGGCAAAATCAGGGTTTTCATGAAAAATATACCACATTACCAGTCTCTGAGAATGAATAAACAATTGTATTAAAACATGTACAATCAATCTATCTATTCATCCACAGATTTATCTATCCATGTAAGTATTTATCAATCCATGTATCAATAAAAAAAAAAAGAAAGAAAGTAATTACTGCATTTGTGCAAGAATCTATTAATGATCATCTTTATACATAAATACATTAAAAAATGTTAATAATAAGACTCTGTTTAAAACTTGAAACAAATGCAAACAAAGCAATACAACCACCAGTATATACATCAGAAAAGTTAAAGAAGGAACACAGTTTTTGTGTTTGGTTGTTTTTTTTCTCCTTAACCCTTGGCTTCATCAAACTTGATATTTTGCCGAATGGTGTGTGGTCAGTTACTTCTAAGGTGGTTGATAAGAGAGAGAGAGAGAGAGAGAGAGAGAGAGAGAGAGAGAGAGAGAGAGAGAGACAGACAGACAGACACAGACAGACAGACAGACAGAGACACAGAGAGAGTTACAGAAGTGGTATTTTTAAGTTCAACATTTGCTAGAAACAAAAACCTTCCATGTCTCGAACACAACATGACTCAAAATTATTTTAACACATACTACTATTTGATTGTTCGTTTGATGATGATAATGCATGCATTTAAAATAAAACCTGTTAGACTGATAAAAATTTCAAGGATGTCAGTACACGTCTTTCTTATTACATACAAATTCAGTGCCTGTTAGTGGTTTATGAGCAACATGAATAAGACTAAGAGTAAGAGGTTTCAATTTGATTCATTTTTGAAAGTATACAAGTTTTGGTGTGGTTTTTAATAATATATCATAAAATGGTTAGCAATTATTCAGAAAATACGAAAGACATCTATCGTCGACAATGTAATTCATGATTGAAAACAGCAACAATGTTGCTAATGTACTGTATGCTTTTACTGTCCAGACTATTGTCCCTGTTACAACAGTCATACCAGCACTAGTGTTACTTCAGTTATGCTTACATTACTGTATGATTTTTTTTCGCTAAAAGATGAACATTTTACAGCCCGAAGAAAACATCTGCACATGGCCAGTACAACATAACATTGCACAAAAGCTTAACTAAAGTATCTGATGAGAAAAAAAAAAGAAGAAAAAAGCAAGCAACTTCTCATTTTCATAATACGGTGCAAGTAATGAATACCTCAATTTGGAATTTGAATTTTTTTTTAAATCTATCAACTTGCAGAACTCTACTTTCACTGTTACAGTGAAAGTAAATCCATTCACACTCGACCGAGTATTAAATAGATCACACTGATGATCTCATCATCATCACCAGAAAACAGTGACTTTATTCATAATCATTCATGAGGCTGTAGGATTGTTATTGTTGAACTTAATCCTTAGACTGACTGACATGATGATGGTGATGGCATCATTATAATTGAAAATTTTAAAGTGCAACGACATAAAATTATAATTTCTGCACTATTGTGCAATGGCTTTCACATATGGGTATTTGCAATACTCTCTCTTCAACCGAGCTTTGTATAACAATGCAAAACTTCACGATAGGCTGCCCATGAGCGAGGATCGCCGCTCGCATGATGCTGGTGGCCGAATGACCAATGCATCGCAGCCCTGTATATATTGAGCCTACTTTGTAGGTTTTGATGCTTTTTCACCTGGATTACACTGTACTGGATTTAACTATTTCAAGTAAATAAAAAAGGCATTCAAATAAAACCAGACATCATCATAATTAAACACTTTGACTAAACTCCACTGGGTAAACAAATGATTAAAACAAAATAAATACACAATCACATAAAACCAAACATACAGAAGTAAAAATTCATTTTGTCAACTGTGACACCACCCCCAGCTATCTCTTATTGAATTTCTGAATTTGGTATGGGTTTAAAACAACAACAAAAGTAATCAAGCTAGAACTAGGACTTTCAGAAGTATTCATTCATTGTGCTCATTTCAGTATAAAACACCACTCAAATTGGTACTAATGGTATGCCACCAAGGTAAAGTAAGTTTCAGTTGAAGGTGTCACTGTGTTCAGACAAATCCAGATGCCAAGCCAGCAGCACAATCCAGTGCTCTAGTCAGGCCTTGAGTGCATGCATATCCATACATAATTGTGTACCCATCAGAGTGGATTTTTTTTTTTTTTTTAAATACAGATTTTTGCCAGAGGACACTTATGATGAGTTATGTAATATTGCTATGGGTTCTTTTACAATGCACCTGGTAGCAGTACATGCTGCACACAGGACCTTGGTTCATCCACTTTTCCCCAATGAGTCAGTTTGATTTTGTAGTCAAACTTGGGAGAAAGGGTGAGGCCGGGATTTGAGTCCAGACCCTCACAGACACTATAACTGCTGATATGCGTCTTTACCATTCTGTTAACTTCCCCTTTGGTAAAGTAAACAAACAGTAAATTACACAC